>NC_043711.1:68910453-68938070 GCF_006229205.1 Suricata suricatta
TTGAATGCTGAGAATGAACTGAGGGTTTAAGGGGAAGGGGGAGGGGGGAAAAGAGGTGGTGGTGATGGTGGAGGGCACTTAAGGGGAAGAGCACTTGGTGTTGTATGGAAAACAATTTGACAATAAAATATTATGGAAAAAAAGAAAAGAAAGATGCATTCTAATGTGGGCTTGGAAAATGCAGGAGGTAGGGTACCTGATGAAAAGCAAGTTACTCCAGGTTGCTTCAAGTTATTTTTTTTCCCCAATGGGCATAGGTATTTCAATGCAGATACAAGTTTGACCTATCATAGGGGTCAGATATGTAGACCTCAAATTCTAGGTCTTTGTTTACAAAACTAGGAGTTTCAGTCCAGCTCTTAAGCTCATGGACATAGGCACAGGGCAAGCTGTTGTATGCCAGGCAGACATTTGTTATCTGTCTTTGGTCACTACAGGCACAAAAAATGTGAGGAGAACTGACAGGAGCAAATCAGTCCCTGCCCCTCCTCCAATGGCCATGGCACCATTTATCTGGCATTTTCCTTTCTCTAAGGAAGGAATTCCTTGTCTCCCTTCCTAACCTTGCTTCATTCCTCAGCTTAGTGCTATTAAGAAAGCATGGCTTGTCTTCCCTGAGATCCCAGGCCAGCACTTTCATATTACTTACTTTATTTTTCCTAATCAAACATGGTATAATGAAGAAATGGAATTCTTTATTTAATTGATGGTGAAAAACATTTCCTTCTTATTATTGGAACAATAATGTAATACACTTGATATACTAGAAAATATCTTAAAAATCAGGCAAGGAAGAAAATTAAATTTCTTTACAATCCCATCACTGAGAAATAATCACAGCACTTAACATTTTTTAATGTTTTCCTTCCATCTTTTTGTTTTGTTTTAGTGAATTTATATTTGGAAGAAAAAAATTGTACCATATTTTATCTGGAATTGGACCTTTTTGTGAGTTATTATACATAAACCCCTCATAGGAAGAAGTTTGGCGTTTTTGATCAATGCAGATACACTCTTCTGATGCATCCTGATGGGATTAACATCATGTTTGAGAAACCAGTTACTCATCCTTCCAGGGGGCTCTCAGCTGACTGTCAGGAAAGACTAATGATCTTTAATTAGACATTTCTTTCTTTTGGTATCTAGTCTAGCAAGAATTACCTAACCATTTCTTTTCCCATAAAATGTCCCCACCAAAAGTAAGTCTTTAGATTAGCCTTATATATATCCTGCAGCAAGATTGCCATTAAACTTTGACTCTTAATCAGATTTGGAAAGTTCAGCAGTCGTATTTGGAAACAAACTTCTTCTGCCTTCATTTTATTTATTTTTTAAAAAAAGGGGGGTAAATTTCATGTAGGTAAAATTTATATATTATAAAATACACCCATTTCAAATGTACATTTCAGTGAATTTTGGCAAAAATATATTCCTGTGTAACTGTCACCACAATCAAGATATAAAACATTTTTATAACCCCAAAGTTTCTCTAATGCCTTTTTGCCATCAGTCCCCCTCTCCTTCTGGCTCTTAGTAACCACTGATCTGTTTTCTGTTACTACAGATTAGTGTGGGGTTTTTAGCCTTTTATAGAATTTCATATAAATGGAATCATATGTTATGTACTCATTTGCATACAAATGTGGCTTTTGAACGTGTTTGAGTGATGTATCCATGTTATTGCATATAGCAGTAGATTACCTATTTTCTCTGCTCTATAGTATTTCACTGAATGAATACACCACAATTATTTATCTATTCTACTGTTGATGTGTACCAGATTGTTTTTAATTTGGGGCTACTAAGAATAGTGCTGGTAAGGATATTCATATTTAAGTCATTGTAAGGGTGTGTCTTGATTTTTCCTGGGTAAATAGTTGGGAGTGAATATCCTGGGTTATATGGTATTTTACATTTATTTAAGAATATAAGTATAAGAAATTACCAGACTGTTCTTCAGAGTGGTTGGGATCTTCCATTTTTACCATTATGCCTCTTACCAGAGGACCTTTGGGAAAAGGGAGTTTAACAATGAAAAACATGGACATATTGTCTTTTCTCTTTGGTTCTCTTCCTTTTGAAACATATTTCTCATTCTTTTTCATTTGAAAAAGAAATAGCCAGAAGAAACAAAATGGTTATCTGATCCTGAAGATAAAAGAATTAAAGAGAATGCTAATGAATTCCTAACCTAACAGGGATGGATTTTTCCTTCAGCCTGCGAAGTTGTCTTTCAGACTCCAGTTCAGACTCCTTTTTCAAACCTGGATATTACTCATTCCTTCTAATTCAGCCCCAATGGACTAGTCCTTTGCAGATTTCCCATAATATGCCTACTAAATATTTATTTGGCACCACAACCTCTTCCTTTATACCACTTTGTATAGTTTATAGTTATTGATATTTGTGAAATTCATTGATTAGTGTCTTTTCTCCTTACTTTATGAAATGAGGAACCAAGCCTCTTTTGTCCTCTGGCTCACAGTAGAGCTAAAAAATACTTTTTAAAAAAATGAATGAAAAATGAATGACAGAAATAGAAACAGGTTAATAGAACAAGACTGCCAAGCTAATGGTTGTAACTGTACTTAAGTGGTGAAATACATGTGTTTGTTGACTGACAGCTCCCTAAAAAGGCCATAGCAGTACTCTGCTGATCAAGCAAAGCTATTTATTACTTACTGCAATAAGGGACAATACCACCTTGACCAAGTCTTAGTAGAAGCTTCAAAGGGAATGGTCAGAACACATTTGTGTAGGGGTTTAGATCTGGTTTTGAGTGGTTTAAGGCAGATATTTTAATGTGGGGATTCCAAGTGGGCAAAATTCACAAAAAGGTAAAAGTTCTAGAGCAAGGTATGCTTTGATAAACAAGTAGATCTGTCCCAGAACCTGAAAAGGAGTTGGCTGAGTAGTCCATTGTTTGAAAATAAGTAGATGTTCAGGAAGCTCCTGGAGCAAAACACTGAGGTTATTTACTGTACAAGAATTTTCTGAAACAAATGGTAAAGTCATGTTGATGTAGGCTTAGTTCTGTTAGTTAAGTTGTGAAGCCACTGGCAGCCCCCAAAACCCAGTTACCCACGACTAAGTATAGAAAGACAAATTATTTCTCTGACATTTATGTGCTGAATGAGGAGACTGTACTTCACAACAATTGCTCATATTGTTGATTGTCAGATCTGGAAAAATCTGTAGGCATGACTGGAATACTAACTTCTGCATTCCCGCCTCTTGAATTTAAGCCATAAAACCTCTTATTATATAGAATAGTAACATCTCAACAAGTCCTGGAAACGAGATATGAATTTGTGAGGCTCCTCTCTTTTTGTCTTTTCTCTGGCTTGCCTTTAGTTTTTGATTTATGATTGTATTACAAGACAAAACTTTAGTTTTCCTGTCAAGAATCCAGTGGGAATGAAAAGTTAGAGGAAACACCAACAGCATGTTAGTATAATAGGAGGAGGAAGCAGTAGTGGTTGAATTACAAGCAAAGCTGTACATGGTATCAACATAGCTGTTTTGTGAGGAACAGTGAGCTTTCTATAGGACTCTTTGAGGTTGTGGGATCTCCTTGACCAAGATAAATGAGAGTTTAGGAGGAAGGAGACAGGAAGAATTACATAGAGGCATTTAAGTGTAGTTAAGTTGGCATCTCCCCACCAGTCAGATCCCTAGCTGCATCATGAACCATTCACCTGGTCAAAATGGAAGACAGAGACAGCCTGTAAAGCATTCCAAAGGCACCATCACCATTACATTACACTTAATTTGTGGCCAAGGCTTGACACATAGTGTTGGAGGAGGCATGCTAGGGCTCGTGCAGTTCCTCAGCCATGTGTATGGTAGGGTAGGGATGTAGGAAACTTTCTGGCCATGGAAAGTAAACATCTCACCTCCAAAAGAGCAGAGTCCTGAAAACACCATGAAACAAAGACTCAGTATTGTGGACTGTGCCAAGAATTTCCCCAAAGGGAGGGTGGAGCTTGGACATGGCTTTCCTTGTCTTCCCTTGTGAAATATTGTCACATCTTCTGGGGGCAACGTGTACAGAAGGGAGCCTTTAGAAAGTTGGCTGTACTATATAATTCATGGCTCCCCTCAGCAGCTAAATTTTTGCTCTCGGCTCTATAGCTTGGCAGCCATAATTCCTCTCTCCCTTTTTCACTTGCGTGTGTGCACATGTGCGTGTATGTGAAATATATGGACATATTTTAAAAATTAAATAAGTCCCCCAAATAAGGGCCTTACCAGTTCTTACCCCCAAGTCCTGCTGCCCAAGACCCATTTGCTTTCAACTATTTCTTTTTTATTTTTCTTGCTGGTTTCTCTCTTCTGGCTTATATTCTTTCTGGATTATTCCTTTTAGACCCTGTGTGTTGACTTCCTGCTGTGTTAAATAAGGACACAATACGTTTGCACACTTTCTCCCCTTTCCACTCTCCCTATTCTCATAATTACATTGAAGTTTTTCACTGAATCAATTGTCACTATTTATATTGTTATGGTTGGTAAATATGGTTGATCCTAAAACCTAGTAGGTATTGTGATTATCTTTCTTGCCCTATGCCCAATTTTATTGTTGTTTTTCACTCCCATAGTCTTTGGGGTTCTGCCTTAAATGTTTCCATTAGGTCTGTCAAGCCCCACCCATTGATATCCTTTCCAAAAGCTCAAACATGTCAGATAATTTGTTCTACTTTTTTCCTCTGAAGTCTTCCCTGCTGAACCCCTGTGTTCTCCTGCTTTGATGCAATCATTAGGGCTCCTGCATGGTTGTCATCCTGGAGTTTTTTCACCATCACCCTGCAACTTCCCTTTTTAGATGCCTTGTTTTTGGATCCCCATTTCTCCCACTTTCTTGGCTTATCCTTTCCTTTTGTAAGGAGGTTAACTAGTGGTTTCCTAAGGCAAGGTACATGTGAGGCACTTATTCTTTCTGTCCAAGGGTGTGTCTGACATATCTTTATTATCCCTCTTACATTAATTTGTAATTTGGCTGTCTATAAATTCCTGGTTGAAACTCCATTGCTTTACTGTCTTCAGGCACATGTATCTTTTTTATTTATTGTTATTTTTATTTTTTTAGCTGTTTTTCTCCTGTTTCAGTTTTTTTTAATTTTTATTTATTTATTTATTATTTTTTATTTTTAATAATAGTTTATTGTCAAATTGGTTTCTATATAACACCCAGTGCTCTTCCCCACAAAGTGCCTTCCTCCATGACCACCACCTCCCTTCCCTCTCCCCCTCCCCCTTCAACCCTCGGTTCGTTTTCAGTATTCAATAGTCTCTCAGGTTTAGCATCCTTCTCTCTCCCCAACTCTCTTTCCCCCTTCCCCTCCCCATGGTCCTCCATTAGGTTTCTCCTGTTCTCCTGTTAGACCTATGAGTGCAAACATATGGTATCTGTCCTTCGCCGCCTGACTTATTTCGCTTAGCATGACACCCTCGAGGTCCATCCACTTTGCAAGAAATGGCCATATTTCATTCTTTCTCATTGCCATGTAATACTCCATTGTATATACATATATATATACCACATATTCTTGATCCACTCATCAGGCACCTGTATTGCTGTGACTTAGTCCAATGCTAATTTCATTCCCCATCCTTTGTAAGTGACCGTTTTTTCTCCTCTTATCTCTCTTTCTCCCTGGGGTAGTTTTTAGGATCTTCTCTTTATTTCCAGGAGTCTCACAGTACTGGTCACTCAGTGGACCCTTTCAATCTTAAGACACACTCTTTAATTATGGAATTTTTCTTTTATTATTTCCCTAATCATTTATTTCCCTCTCCATTCTCTAAGTCTTCAAAATAAGTATTATTTGGGTCTTGGATCTCCTACATTGGTTCCTCGAGACTCTTAATCACTCTTATCAAAAATCTTTGTATATATTTGTTCTACTTCCTGAAAGGTTTTATCCACTTTATTTTCTGAGCCTTCTACTGATTTTTTAAAATTTTTAGCCATCCTATTTTAAATTTATAAGAGTTCATTCTTATTATTTCATTCATTATTTTTTATAGTTTTCTATTCTTTCTCATGGGTGCAACATCTCTTTTCAACCTAAGGATTAGTGGGATTTTTTTATTTTCTTCTAATCTCTACTTTATCTCTTTGATCTTTGTGTTTCTTTTCTCCCTAGTTCTTTGTTTTGGTTTTTTTCTTTTAGGTTAAGAGACATTCCTCAACTATTTGGTGGTCTTTGGCTCTCTGTTGCTATTTTTTTAACTTTATTTATTTATTTTGAGAGAGAGTGAGTAACTGGTTGGGGGTGAGGGGAGCAGAAAGAAAGGGAAAGAGAGAGAGAAAGAGAGGGAGAGAATCTCAAGCAGGCTCTACTGTCAGCACAGAGCCTGATGCAGGGCTTGAACCCACAAACCATGAGAGCATGACCCAAGCCAAAACCAAGAGTTGAATGATTAACAGACTGAGCCACCCAGGTGCCCCTCACTGTCATTATTTCTAGTGAAGTACTTAAGGCATGACTGGAAACTTTATATGCAAGAAGGGCTTCACAGCAGAATCAGGCAGTGGTCCAGGTGCTCTGTGGGAAGACTCCCTAATGTCAATTTCCCCACTGAAGAGCCTTCTAATTTTCTTACCAGAGGCTTATGCCTAACTTCTGGAGCAGTAGAGGTACATAACCCACTTCCTGAAAGCGTAGATGCTTGAGCTGACTGTGAAAGCCACATTGCCCAAAGGCTGAGTGTGGCACTGGTGACACAGGAATTGACTTTAGGGTACAAATGGCTAAATATTTTTCTTTATAGTATATTTGCTCTAGTATGTGCTGGCAAAAATATAACTATTACACCAAACCCATGGTGTTATAGATAGTCTCACTTAAGACAAGCTAACTAAATGAGAGTGAGTCAACTTCAAAGTATTAAGATCAATAATAGCACAAGGCAGGTAAAGACAAGGCAAAAACTCAAGAAAGCAGTACTCAAGTGACTGATGTTTTAGCGACATTGTAATAAAGAAAAAGAAGGCATCTTTTATTACATTAAGAGAGTAGAAAGGGGACTTCATGTGAAATGATGGACAAAGCAAAGGGACAGAGATGTGTGGCGGGGAAATTACAGGTTCTTCTCTGCATGTTTGGAGAGTGGTAAGACGTGGTCAGGGACTAGATTTAAAGAACGATGTACTTTTGTAAGTATTATTAAAAAATGTTTTTAATGTTTATTTATTTTTGAGAGAGAGAAAGAGAGCAAGAGGGGGAGAGGCAGACACACACACACACACACACACACACACACACACACACACAATCTGAAGCAGGCTCCAGGCTCTGAGCTGTCAGTACAGAGCCTGATGCAGGGCTCAAACTCACAAGCCATGAGATCATGACCTGACCCGAAGTCAAAGGCTCAACCAACTGAACCACCCAGGAGCCCCTGTAAATACCATTTTAAAATGCTGGTTTTTGATGATTGTACAGTGTCTAAGTCCAAAAGGCATCATGGTTACTCATTGTGCCTAATCCAAGTCAAGTCAATAAGTAATGATTCGCCTTTGAATTATTTACAACAATTAAAGTGGATATAGAATGACTTTCTGCTGTCACATAGGAACCTTCTGGTTGTATTTCCTGCTCCTCTCCTCTTCCCCCACCCACCTCACATGCCCATCACTTCATTGGATGTAGTATGATGAAAGAATGTAAAATTATTTTAATCCAAATCTCAGAAAACCTTAATCAGGAAGGCAAATCTGCTATAAAATCTAAGTTAATGTATTCTCAGTGAATATACATATGATGAATTTTGGATTTCTTATCTTTCTGGATATTCCTGTGTTTTCTGCATCTACACATGTTAGGTAAACTCTGGAACACAACATAGCAATTCAAGTGTTTTGTAACTTCACTGCCCAATGCAGTAGCTACTAGCCATGTGTGACTATTTAAAGTTAAAATAAAAAATTGAGTGTCTCAAAATAGTCACATTTCAAGTGCTTTCCGGTCACCTGTGACGAGTGACTTCAGTACTGCATATCACAGACATATAACATTTTTATCACCAGAAACTCTCTTAGTTCACACTGTCCTATGATTACACAAAGCCTATTCTTTTTTATTGAGATATAATGTATATATAACATTGTGTTCATTTCAGGTGTATAGCATAATGATTAGATATTTGTACAAAGCCTGCTTTTAAATTTTAAAAAATTTTGGGGCGCCTGGGTGGCTCAGTCAGTTGAGTGTCCGGCTTAGGCTCAGGTCATGATCTCATGGTTCATGGGTTTGAGCCCCACGTCCAGCTCTGTGCTGACAGCTAGCTCAGAACCGGGAGCCTGTCTTCAGGTTCTGTGTCTTCCTGTCTCTCTGACCCTCCCCTGCTCATGCTCTCTCTCTCTCTCTCTCTCTCTCTCTCTCTCAAAAATAAATAAAAACATTTAAAATAATCTTTAAAAAATTTTTTTCTTATGTCTTTATTTTATTTTGAGAGAGAGAGAGAGAGACAGAGAGTGAATGGGGGAGGGGCAGAGAAAGAGGGAGACACAGAACCTGAAGTAGGCTCCAGGCTCTGAGCTGTCAGCACAGAGCCCGACACAGGGCTCGAACCCACAGGCTGTGAGATCATGACCTGAGCCAAAGTCGGATGCTTAACCAACTGAGCCACCCAAGCACCCTTAAATTAAAAAAAAAATCTTAAGATAAAAGTAACCACCATCACAATTATGACATAGAACAATTCCATAACCATCAAATTTTCTTGTGCTGCTCTGTTAGAGGCACAATCTCTCATTCACCCCTACCAAGCAATTGCTAACCTAGTGTCTTTTCCCATAGTTTTACCTTTTCAAGGATGTAGTGTAGATAGAATCATATAATATGTTAATCTTTTGAGATGGTTTTTAAAAAAAATTTAAGTTTATTTATTTAGAGAGAGAGAGAGAGAGAGAGAGTGTGTGTGTGTGTGTGTGTGTGTGTGTGTGTGTGTGTGTGTGTGCAAGCAAGGGAGGGACAGAGAGAGAGGGAGAGAGAGAATCCAAAGCAGGCTCTGCACTGTCAGCACAGAGCTGGATGTGGGGTTCAAACTCATGAACTGTGAGATCAGGATCTGAGCTGAAATCAAGAGTTAGTCGTTTAACAGACTGAGCCACCCAGGCACCCCAAGACAGGCTTCTTTTACACAGTTTAGTGCCTTTAAGCTTTATCCAACTGGTTGCATGTACCCAAGTCTTCAGTACTGAATAGTATTCCATTATCTGGTGGTTTCACAGTTTATTAACCCTCTCACCCATGTTGGCCATTTCCATTTTTTGGAGCCTATTGATAAAGCTGCTAAAACATTTGTGATCAGGTTTCTATATGAATTATAGGATTTCATTTCTCTAAAATGAATATCCAGGAAGAGTAGGGTTGCTGGGTCATATGGTAAGTGTATGCTTTTTTGTACCAAAAACTGCTGAACAGTTTCCCAGAGTGACTATACTATGTTACATTCCCAGCAACAATGTATGAGGGTTCCAGTAGCTCTGTGTCTTTATTAACATTTGGTATTGCCTTTTTTTTTTGCCATTCTAATACATATATAGTAGTATCTTCTGGTATTAATTTATAATTCCTCAATGGCTAATTGTATTTTGCTTATTTACCAATCTTTGTATCTTCTTTGGATAAAGGCCTATTCACATCTTTTGCTCATTTTAAAATTAGATTATTTTCATACTGTTAAGTTTTGAGAGTTATTTATATATTCTGGTTATAAGTTCTTTGTCAGATACATGAATTGCAAATATTTCTCCCAGTCTGTAGACTTCTTTTCTTACTTTTAATAGTGTCTTTTGTGGAGCAAATGTTTTTTGATGGTTCCAATTACTATTGCTTTATAATAAATCTTAAAGTGAGATTGCATGATTTCTCCAAATTTATTGTTCTTTTTCAAAATTGTTTTGGCTGTTCTAGTTGCTTTTCCATATGAATTACAATTTTTTTTGGTTTATTTATTTTTGAGACAGAGAGACAGAGCACGAGCAGGGGAGGGGCAGAGAGAGAGAGAGGGAGACACAGAATCTGAAACAGGCTCCAGTCCCTGGGCTGCCAGCACAGAACCTGACATGGGGCTCGAACCCACAGACCATGAGATCATGACCTGAGCCGAAGCTGGAAGCTTAACTGAGTGAGCCACCCAGGCACCCCTTCCATATGAATGTTAGAACCAGTGTTCCTTTATCTGCAAAAGAAAATCCTACTGGGATTGAGATTGGAATTTAGTCAAATCTTTAGATCATTTGGGGGGAAAATTAACATCTTAACTATGTTGAGTCTTCTGTTCATGGATGTGGTTATTTCTCTCTATTTATTATATATTCCATGATTTCTTTCACTAGTGATTTATAATTATTTTCATATAGATTCTGTATATTATGTCATTTTTAGAGCTATTGTAAATCATATTTAAAATTTTTTATTTAGATTGGTGATTGCTAGCATAAAATAGTGACTGGTTGGTTTTCTTTCTTTTTTAAATTTAATTATATTATCATTATTTTTTAAAGTAAGCTCTACCTCCAACATGGAACTCGAACTCATAACTCTGAGATCAAGAGTCACATGCTCTGCCCACTGAGCCAGGCAGGAGCTACTGCCTGATTGATTGTTTTTAAATGTTGACCTTGTATCCTGTGACATTGATAAGCTCATTTATTAGTTCTAGATCTTTTTTGTAGATTCCTTGCAAATTTCTATATATACTACCATATTACATGTGAAAAGGCAGAGCCTTCTTTCTTTCTTTTCTTTTTTTAAATTTATAATAGTTCATTGTCAAATTGGTTTCCATATAACACCCAGTGCTTCTCCCCACAAGTGCCCCCCTCCATGACCATCACCCACTTCCCCCTCCCCTCCCCCTTCAGTCCTCGGTTCGTTTTCAGTATTCAACAGTCTCTCATGATTTGTGTCCCTCGCTCTCCCCAGCTCTCTTTCCCCCTTCCCCTTCCTATGGTCCTCTGTTAGGTTTCTCCTGTTAGACCTATGAGTGCAAACATATGGTATCTGTCCTTCTCCACCTGACTTATTTCACTTAGCATGACACCCTTGAGGTCCATCCATGTTGCTACAAATGGCCAGATTTCATTCTTTCTCATTGCCATGTAGTACTCCATTGTGTATATATACCACATCTTCTTGATCAGATCACCATCAGGTGATGGACATTTAGGCAGAGCCTTCTTTCTAATATCAGGGTTTGGGTAACAATTCACTGAAGGAGCAGATAGAAATTTCAAGTCCTATAAAACAAAGCTGAGTTTTCTGGTCCCTTTCTTTTTCATTTCTATCTTTTTGATTGAAATTTCTTTTGTATAATCTGCATGCTTTTCCTCCCATGGCCCTAATCACAAGAATAAATATTCTCTCAATGATATGGTCTTGTGGTTTTGGTGACATGGTCTTCATGAGACATTAACTGTTCTAAAACCAAAACCAACTTTCCTAGGTACCCTCAAGGATTTATAACTTCATACCCAGCAACCCCCTTAAATATGTTATACCATATAGTTACTTGGGGGTAAATGTTACATCGTTAACATTAGTAATGATAACATTAAACTGGAAGCAGACATCCTTGTGACCCAGAGGCCTCCCAGAGCTTCTGATAATGGAGTAGAAAGCATCAGTCCCAGGAATGAAACAGCCTGCGGAGCCCAAGAGGAAAGGGGCTGACATTTCTATCCCCTCAAAAGGCCCCTGGCACCAAACCACAGCTGGTATCTTCCAGACATAGAGGTTCCATCATTTGTTTATGGGAAAATGGTCCTCCCACCACTGGCTGACCCCTCCTGACCCCAGGATTTTTCAAACCGTTTAGCCCACACAAATGACAGGCTGAAGTTAACTGCACCGCGCTAATTGAGGACTGTCAAAAATATCAACAGGCAGGAGGTAACAGGACATGGGTGTTTTGCACGTCAGAGTTGCTGGCTCTTGTATGATGCACTTGATCTGCTGTGTGTCCAGAATAGTCCTAGGGAATAAGAAGGAAGGTGAGAGAAACATTCCTCTTGGGCTGCCTTAACTCACATGCTGTATGCCATTAATCTGGCAACAAAACAGGAAGCAACATCAATACTCAGGGCCAAAAATAAAACTCAGGCGCCATGTCCAGAAGCCCTAAAGACAAGACAAAAGGAGTCTTTTAATTAGGACTGGCCAGCCATAACAAACCTATGGAAACAGACCAACATGCTTTCTGGCATGCACTATACCCACCCATACAACAATATCAGAAGCTAAAAATTCACATTTGAGTGAAGAGAGAAAAAGTAAGCCAACATGAAATTTATTAGGTCCCTAGGGATGGGTCAGCTTACCACATTTCTTTCTGAGTAATGGATAACTATAATTGGACTGTACCAAGTTTAATCTCTCTACCTCTCAGGTACTATGTTCATCGTAAGGAGGCTTTCAACAAGAGCCAAGGCTGTTGGTAAGACCCAGATTTTATATCTTTTCAATAAATACTCACCAACATTAGCCATACCTGAAATTTTGACAAGCTACAGCCACTTTCTATTTTTTCTATTCTTTTCCAACTGTATTGAGATATAATTGACATTCAAAATTGTTTAAGGTATACAACATGATGAGTTGCCACAAGTATATATTATAAAATGATTAACTGAAGACATTTAAGTGTTATTGATTATGTTGAGGCAGATCCAATCTATCCATCCATCTCTCAGTCCATTTATCTACCCATCCATTCATCCATTCATCTATCTACAATGACCCAGCACCTACCATGTGTCTGCCACTTACTGATGTAAGAGCTTAGAATATAAAGTTGTACAAAATATAGCTATCCCTCTCCATGAAATTAATAGTCTTTTTAAAAAAATGTTTATTCATTTTTGAGACAGAGAGAGACACAGAGCGTGAGCCAGGGAGGGGTAGAGAGAGATGAAGACACAGAATCCAAAGCAGGCTCCAGGCTCTGAGCTGTCAGCACAGAGCCCAATCCAGGGCTCAAACCCATGAATCGTGAGATCATGACCTGTGCTGAAGTTGGATGCTCAACTGACTGAGCCACCCAGGCACCCCAGCTACACTCCCCCTCTTTTTTAGGAAGCCATGTTATTTTCTTCCTTCTTTCCCTTATTCATTTGACAAATCCTAATTGTAGGACAGCCACTTTGTCTTAAATTAAAGTAATTTTTATTTTTTTTTCTTTATTACTAAGAAAATAGAAGACAAATTACAGTCAGTACTTCTATAAATATTCTTAAGACCAAAGTTTCTCAACATCAGCACTACCGGCATTTTGGGTCCAACGAATCTTTTTTGTGGAGGACTGCCTTGTATACTGTAGGTGTGTAGCAGCATCTCTGGCTTCCTACCCACTCCCCCTTACATGCCAGCAGCAACTCCCTTCCTACTTTCCATCTGTGTTGGAACAACCAAAAATGACTCCTGACCATTGTCCAATGTCTCCTAGGGCACAACTCTCTTAGGCCATTCTGGGTTCAGGGTGGGGTTTATTGACTGAATCCTATCATTCATCCCTCTTCTCCTCCAGGACTCTAGATGACACTTAATCAGTTAGGCTCTAGACGACACAACAGTTATCAGCTTTATTCATTATTCAATTTGTGGCAACTAGATCAGAAGTGAGCCTGACTGTTTTCATTCATTCAAAGTAAACTGAGAAGCTAGAAGGAGAAAGAAGCAGCTTGGTTGGACCTATCTGAGGCAATAATAGAGCCTCTGACCCTTCCAGACCAGGTCTGAGAGGGTAGGAAAGGGGAAGGTTCTGTTTTGGGGTTTTGAGACAGAATGACTCTAACTGACTTGTGTGCTGCCGACATGGCCAGTTAAGATAAGATACTGTCTCCTGGTTGGAGGATCATCCCCAAAGCTAGAAACCTCCTCTGAGAAGGCCACAGAGTTGGAAAGAGTTCCTTTTTTATGGGTCAAGGCTGGAATGTGGGAACAGGAAAAGAAGAGTTCATGGAGAAATTTTTTCTATGAATGTATGGACACACATACATTTTTAAGTAAAAGCCATATCGTACTGTGTTTTGCGGCCTTTTTAGTATCACACTGTATGTATGGTTTTATAACCCTTTCTCAGTTCCCATATCAACCCACATTAAATTACTTAAGACATCAGTTGAAAAAGATTGTGGTTGTACATAAGGTATTCAGCCAATTCAATTTTGACTGTCGTTGGTTTCAAATTTCTTCTGGTAGGAACACAATTAAGTATCTAGGAGATGAAGGCTGCAGTTTGCTACTGATTGTTTCCTATGGACAATTATTAGACGTAGCATCATTGGTTTAATGGTATGTACTGCAATGCCCTCCTGAAAAGGAGCTCCAAATTAGATGTAGTTCAAGGAACTTAAATAACTAGGGCATAAATGAAGAAAGAAAAGAATAACTAGGGCATAACAGATGCACTGCATATTTTTCAGGCTTTTCTGAAACCCAGATGACTGCTGAAGTCTGGGGCCCAGTTTCAAAGGCTTAAGCCCTGATGTGGATTTACTGTCCCCCAGCAGCCACCAGCTCCCAGACCCATGGAAAGGCTCTCCTCTCCTGTCCCTGGGCCACTTAACTTTTGGCACTTTATAATGCTTTGCAACTAGCATTGTGGTGTGGACAGAACCACTGTTGTCTTCTGGATTTGTCATCCCTGATGAGGTTACGTGCATTACGTGCATAGGTTGGGAGCCCTTCTGGAGAAGGCTATGTGTATTGTAGATAATTTCAATTTTCTGTATGTTTTGTCATCTTAGAAAAATCTTTCTCACAGCCCCTCCCTGGGGTAGAAAATTCTTAAAGATAGCAAAAGATATGGCTTGGAACCTGCCCTTGATATGCAAACTAAGCAATCCAGAGTCCCACTTAACTTTATTTGGCCAATGCAACCCAGGAGGCAATATTCCTCTGCCTTAATCATCCCAGGGCCAGAGCCAGTGCCAGGAAACTGGTGACCACTCCTAAAACCCAGAGCCTGCCGAAAACTTTCAAACTAGCATTCCTAAACTGTTTACCCTGCTCTGCCTTGTCTTTCCCAAGGAAACCCCAAATAAAGGCTATGGCCACAGCACAAACTACATTCCCATTTTCTGCCTCCTGACCACCCTGGTGTCTTTCCTATGTGGCCCTGCAAGTTGTGCCATGCCTCTTGTCTCTAGGATCTGTAAGTATAAGAAATTTTGTTGTTCCTGAACCTCTTCTCTGTCTCCTCTGTTGGCCATGCCTGCTCACTGGGTCATAAAACGTAAACCGCTGGGGTGCAAGACGACTTGCACTTCTGTTCTTGAGTTGTGGGGATTCATTGTCAAGAGTGTTTTTGCAACAAGGAATCTAGGCAGTGATGTTTTTATCTGTGTGTTCAACCTGAGGACGCCATAAGGAAGGGCTACTGGGATTCACCCTCTTGTTCTAGAAGTTCTTAGAAAAGTCGATTTTAACCAGAGTGGATTTTAAACACTGCTACCATTTACATACTGTCTAGAAAGTCAAAAGCTCACTTTGTTTCAGGAGGTTTCATATTTTTTCTTCATCTGTCTCTTCCCCAACTTAAACATGACCCCAAAAAGCGCCGACTAAGTTGTGAAGCTGGAGACAGACAGATTGCCAAAGTTAATATTTGTGTTTGGAAGCATGGCCCTGGTGGAACGGGCAGTAGCCCTTGAGCTGCCTCCAAAGTTTCTCTTAGCCAGTGTGTTGGTCAAACAGTCCTGCTCTTCATTTGCTTTTTATGGTTTGGGAGGGAGCTGAGTGTTTTCATGGGAAGAGACTGACTAGACTTTGAGGAGGCTGTGTCAGTGGTGGGGGCCAGTCCCCTGGGGTCCTGCTCAACATCATCCCCAGCTGCCCCCTTCCAACCTCTGGCAGAGTTAGGAAAACTCACTGGATCTGGGGAAAGAGTGGGACTGATGGGGTTGGCTCAGCTAACAAACACCCAGTGTTCTACCTACTCTGAATCCAGTGCCAAGGTCCATCCTCCAGAGACACTGACGGCTCTGTTCTGTAAGGCACCAGCCTTACGTCACACAACTTGGGATAGGTGCATGCTAGACCTCCCTCATGCAAAATGTAAACCCACTGGGAATCGTGCCAGAGCCCTGCCATTGGATTCATGCAGGAGTGTTTAACTCAGGGAGGCAACTCATTTTTCTACTGGTGCTCTGTGGAGGTCAAGAACACCTTAGATTCTTTGGGGGAAGAACTGAGGGGTAGTGTCAGCCCTTTGAATTGCCTCTTGAGGAAAGCCTCAGGCCCCAGCCTACCATTGGTGGATTCCAGTGACCAAAGGCCTCATGGGTCAGAAAATGTAGCTGAAATGGAGAAAAAGTTGGCCAACAAAATTCCCTACATACTGCTTACTGCTTTAAAGAAAACAAAAACCTGTATGCATACATATAAAAACTAAACAGTGATAAAAACAAGTATTTTAATTGTGGGCTCTTCATTTTCTATAATGTGGTTTATTGTCTTTATATTAAAAAAAAGAAAAGTAGAAAGAAAACAACTATAAAATTGTCACCAAGTTCTTAAAGGTAGAGTCAAGAGAGTTTAATGTTCCCAGGTGTCCAGCCTGGCAAATGTGTGCAAACACGCATGAACCTGTGGAAGGTGGTAGTGAATTGGGAGTAGGTGGAAGCAGTGTGACTGGACATGCTTACCTGTGTGGGGTCTGGCCTCCATACATGGAACTGAATGCAGTAGAATCCTGGAAGACTTAGGGCCTCTGCGATGCCTCAAGCCAAAGAAATCTTGGAGGCCGCTGGGGCTGTTTCCTGGGCCTGCCATGACCCATTAATCATGTGAGTGAGACTGGATTGGGGTGAACACAGGGCCAGCATAGAGGGAGAGGGACCAGCACTGTGGGCTAAGAATGTGGAGCACACGGAGAAGACAAAGCCCTAGGAAGATGGGAGAAACAGCAAGGATGTTGGAGAACTTGGCCTTAAGGGACATCCAATCTTACACCGAGTATCAACCCCATGGTCTAGTCTTACCTTTACCTCCCAGGAGGGTGGATATTACCAAGTGTAACCAGGAAATCACTGAGAGAATAATGCTTCATTCCAGAAAAATCTCCCCTGGGCACAGAGATCTCTACTGGCAGATCTTCTCTTAAGTTTTGAGAATCTCTGATTCTAAATGAAGGATCTCTCCTCCATCTCTTCTGACCCTACTTCCCATCCCATTATGTAGACAACTACCCCTTCCCTTTGCCTCTGTTTACTTAAATTTATTGTGCCCTTTTATCAGAATCTGAAAAGTCTGATTCCAAATATTTGGTTGAAGGGAACTTTGGGTTTGGGAATCCAGTCTGGGCATGTGTGTGTGTGTGTGTGTGTGTGTGTGTGTGTGTGTGTGTGTGTGTGAATATTTCATATACTGTAAATTTGAGGCTATCCCAAGGCTCCCCCACCCCACACAACAATGATTCTGATTCCCATTTCAATGTGTGGGAGCTTTCCCCATACCATCAAGCAAGCAATTCCCTGAGTATCCTATCATTCAACTCAATTCTGACACCGTTTACCCTGAAATGGCTTTAGATCCTACAGGTTAAAGACTGAGTCCTCAGGACTGTCACCTCTCCTAACTTCAGACACCAATCACAAAGCTAGGTTGTTACCTGTATTTCTACCAACTGGCTATAAATCAGAGGTTCACATGACCCCCTCCTTAGGTTCAATTAATTTACGCACAAAACTCAAGAAAACTTCTTACTCACTAAATTACCATTTTATTAATACATAACACAGGAACAGTTGGATGGGAGGGATGCATAGGGCAGGGTATGGGGAAAGGGTGCAGAGTGTTCATGCCCTCTCTGGGTGTGCCTCTCTCCCCGAATCTCTATGTAGTC
Organism: Suricata suricatta; assembly: GCF_006229205.1. Classification (NCBI taxonomy): domain Eukaryota; kingdom Metazoa; phylum Chordata; class Mammalia; order Carnivora; family Herpestidae; genus Suricata; species Suricata suricatta. The sequence continues at coordinate 68,928,313 of NC_043711.1, forward strand.
ACCAACCCAGAAGATCTCTGAAACCCATTTTTTTTGACTTTTTAATGAAAGCTTCATGACATAGCCATGATTGATTATTTCATCAGCTGTTGGTGATTGATAGAACCTCCAACTCCTTTCCCCTCCCCTATGGGTCAGGGGGATGAGACTGAAAGTTCCAGCCCTCCAATTACCTGATTGGCTCCCCAGGCAACCAGCCCCCATTCTTAGGTAGGGTCCAAAAGTCACCTCATTAACTTAAAAAAGGCAACTTTGCTGCACTCATTACTTAGAAAATTCTAAAGATTTTAGAAGCTCTGTGTCAGAAACAAAGTCCAAATACTTATTTCTTATTATAAATCACAGTACCACACCCCCAGAGCCTAGAGATCAAGACCCAGGTTATTAGCTGGCCTTCATAGGTCATACTTCTCCCCCTCAGGATGAGATTCCTGCCAATGTCCCACAACCAAAAAGTCCACTGAATAACAAAAAATAGAATATTAAGCAAGGAAATAATGGAATCAGTCTGGGGTAGAAGCAGCTGAGAAGGAGGAGGAGGAGAGCATCTAGAAGCAGAAGGGCTATGGTGAGATCATTCCTGACTGGGGCAACCACCAGAATGCCTGCAGAAGCTGATGGACAAAAGGGACTGATGACAAGGCTGGTCTGGCTCTAGTGGCAGCTCTGTTCCCATTAGACTCGGGAATCCTCCCAGGTTCTGGATTCTGCAAGAACAGGCTCTGTTGGTTGGAGTCCTTGATGCCTTTCTTTCTAGACATTGGCTACAGCCACTGGCTGTGGGAGCTGAGCAGGCACTCTGCAAATAGGAGTCACAGGTGAAAGAAAAAGCTGTCAAGTGGAAGGAGCTGGAAGCACAATACACTGAGTCCTGGGGGGAGCTAGAAGCATGAGCAGGGAGGCCCTGTGTCTCAGGACAGGGCTGGGCATCTTTCGGATGAGAACTTCCCAACTAATGAAGCAGGGCAGGAAGCCCAGTTCCTTGGCCCAGTTTACTGCCCCCAGGCCTGGGAGAAATGTTAAAAGAAAGTAGATAGAGTTCTTTTGTTTGTCCCCTGGTCCAAGCATGGTCTAGGGAGTCTCCTTGGCGTTTGGATTCAGAAAGTTTCACGTGGGTGCACACAGAATTTCACATTGTCTCTAGAGCCAGAAAGCGAGTACCTGAGGAATGAAGCTCAACAGGGTTGTTTTTCCAAGAGCCCAACCGTGTCTCCCTCAGGCACTGCCGAGCCTCTGCTCTCCCAGGAGACTGGTGGATGAGCATGGCCACAGCTTGTTTTGGTGGAGGCTCTGGCTTCCCCACACAGGCCTCAGGCATATCTGATACTGGCCTCTTGCCGGACCTTGGACCTCGTTTAAGACCTCTGTGTGGGCGGCAAGGATTGGAAGTGGAATTTCTCACTTTCCCCCTTCACATGGGAATGCCACCAAGCAGGCCTCTGCCAGAGGTGAGGGAGGCCAGGGAAGGGGCATTCACCCCCACTGGCCAGAATCCTTCCCTGACCCTTCAGGCTCTCAGCATGTTGCAATATTTCCTCAGGAAAAGGCTCCATCCTCGGAGGCTGTGCCAGGAAAGCTCATGAAAGCAATTTTTCACTCTTCTCGAGACATTCCTTCCTGTATCTCTGCCAGCCACGTTCACTAGCTTCTCCTTGTTCAATGCTCCAGATGGCCAGAAGTGACCCAAGCTGGGCAGGCACCTACCCTCCAATACGTGCACCATCAGGGAGCACCTTGTCGGGAGTATTTGACACCCCTCCCTTGCCCCAACCTTGTCCCCCTGTGTGATTTCATCAAACGGGACATTCCAAGGCCCTCTGCAACCCTTCATGTCACTTGTGCAATCTCCAAACTTGAAAGCAGAGAAAACATGAGCCAGATAGTGTCAACCAAGGGCTAGGAGTTCCAGAAATTCATCAGGCTGGGAGTATCCCTGATTTGCTGGTGAGGTGAACTTGCCCTGTCACCCCTGGCAGGGCTGGCTGACAACTGGCCATGCCCTTGACTTGCACAATCTTGGCTATCAGGCAGACACGAGCACTGCAGGAGGAAGACTGTCTTCTTGTTTTGGAAGGGTGGACTCCTGTGCCCCAAGGGCCTGTCACGGACTCTGTTGCCTCTGTCCCAGCTTCCAGGTCCTCGGACCACAAAGCAATGCTCTGTCACAGCTCATCTTAATACACGTGGCAGACAGAACTGAGCCTTCTTTTCTCTGAAGGAAACATCCTGGAAATAGCTTAAAGTCAAAACAAATAGAAAAACAAACAACCCATTCAGACCTGCAATCGGTGCCCCACGGGAAAAACAAGGTCTGTCTGGGTTTTTGGGCAGTGAAGATGGGCTGGCCGGCCCAAACGTGTGGCTCTATAATACTGGCAGAGTATTGTAATTGATTCCTAAAATGGCCCCAAATTCTTCCTAAATGTGCCTGTTACTTTGAAGTCCCTTGTCTATTTCCTCACCTGTTGAACCTGGTCGGGCCCATGGCTTGCTTTGACTAACAGGATGTGGTAAAAGTGAGCATGTACCAGTTCTGAGTCAGGGTCTCAAGGGGTGTTGCACACTTTCTCCCATTCTCTTGCGACCAGTATGGGAACAAGCCCAAGCTAGGCAGCTGGAGGATGACAGACATGTGGCTTATCACCCCATTTTCTGACCGACAGCCATTTAACCACCAGACATGTGATTGTGGCCATTGAAGAGAAAGCCACTATCTGCTGACCCTCTCCCCACCCTGCCATTTGGTCACGGACACATAAGAGAGTTTGCCAAACCAGCCCAGATGAGAAGACCCACCCAGCGCATCCATAGGATTCTAATTTGTTTTGGGATGGTTTTTTATGTAGTAAAAGTTAATGAATATGCCAACTCAGTCCATCATCACGAGAAAGGAGGGGCAAAGGTGAGAGAGAGACACATCAGAGAAGGTTGTCATGCGTGTTTGCTTGACCATCCCACACACACACCATCTCCTTCACTTTATCACCAACCCTAATTTTACAAAGTTCAGAAAAGATAGAAAAGTTGCTTGGATTCATATATACAGTGGCACAATGGAGATTCAATCTCAGACTTCTGACCTGTTTAGTGTTCTGTAAGGTCATATTTTCCCCCACAAAAATTCACAGTGGGTGTTCATGATATTTGGAAATGCCAAACAGGTGCCATAATTGGAAGTATTGCCTGGCTTTAGAATCAGATAGACCAGGGGTTCAAATGCTGGCCCCACCATTCCCATGAGCTATGATCTTAGGCATGTGGCTTAAGAGTTTTGCAAAAGGAAAGATGAAAGCATTTTGTTTCTAGAGGATTAGGAAAGTTAACATGCTTACTCTCTGGTTCTATGATGACATTTTGGAAATGTCTTAGCTTGGAATGCTATAACAAAATAGCATAAACTGGGTGTTTCAAATAACATTTATGTCTCATACTTCTGCGGGTTGTAAGTCCAATATCAGGATATCAGTGTGATTCAGTTCACGGTGAGGGCCCTCTTCCTTGGTTGCCAGTGACTGACTATCTTCTCATCATATATACTTACATGGTAGAAATGAGAGCTAGCTAGCTCTCTGACTTCTTCTTATAAGAATACTAATTCCAGGGGCGCCTGGGTGGCTCAGTCGGTTAAGCATCCGGCTTCGGCTCAGGTCAGATCTCATGGTTTGTGGGTTCAAGCCCCACGTCGGGCTCTGTGCTGACAGCTAGCTCAGAGCCTGGAGCCTGTTTCAGATTCTTTATCTCCCTCTCTCTCTGACCCTCCCCTGCTCGCACTGTCTCTCTCTGTCTCTCAAAAATAAATAAAAAGCATTAATAAAAAAAATTTAAATAAAAAAAGAATACTAATTCCATTCATGTGATCCCTTGTGACCTAATTACTTCCCAAAGGCCCCACCTCTAAATACTATCACAGTAGGATTAGAATTTCAACATATGAATTTTGGGAGGACACAAATATTCAGTCTATTGCAGGAAGCAAGTCCTTCTCTAGCACAATTATGAGCCCTGGGGCCACCAGACTTTATCTGGGTGAGAAGCTTAGGAAGTGAACCTTGCTTTGAATGTGTTTGGCATCCCAACTGACGTTTAGAGTTGACCTCAGGCAAATTTCTATTTACTCAGCCCTTATGCTGCAAGTTAGAGTATTTGCTAGAACTCACTGGGAAAAGCCTGATAATGTAATACGGCTAAAAGAGGAGAGTATTTGCAACCATGATACTTGAATTTAAGCCCCAACTAATTCTTCAACTCCAATCTCTTCTGCACTTCAGTTTTCTTTCTTTAGTTTTCTAGGTTTATTGAGATATAATTGACACATAAGCTTACATCAGTTGAAGGTATACAATGTAATGATCTGATGCATATATATTTATAGAATGATTGCCACAGTGAAGTCCAGTTAACACCTATCACTCACATAGTTACAATTTTTCTTCCTATGATGAGAACTTGTATCACCTCTCTTAGAAACTTTCAATTATGCAATATAGTTCTGTTAACTGTAATCTCAATCTCCTTACTTTCAAATTGGAGATGAGCATATAAGATAACAAAAGGTAAGGTGCCATGACTATCAGTTATTATTATCATTATTGTTACAAGAGTAAAGTTATTCTGAAGGTGATTAATTGGAGAACTTGAAAAGTTCTGGTTTAAACAAAGAGGCATGTATCTTAGCTCCTTCAAAAGCGAGAACCTTTAGAACAGTGTCCACAGGCATGATAGAATTTTTTTGCAGGTAATTGGGAGATTCAGTTAGGAATACTGCATATGATAGAAAATGCAATTAGCAGTGGCTTAAATAAATAGGCATTTTCTCACTTGATAGGAAGTCTGGGGGTGGTAGTTTACTGGTATTTGTTCAGTTGCTCAATGATGCCCAGATTTTTACTCTGTCGCCCTTAACATATTGGCTTTCATCCTCATCCTTACTGTCTCATAATCTCAAGACAGCTGCTGCAGCTCCAGTCAAGGGAAGAAGATGGAGGAATCACAGTGTTCTCAGAAATTCCCTGAGGAATTTTTTTTTTTTTCTGTTTAGTTCTCATTGATTAGAAATGTGTAACGTGACCACTGAAGCCATGGGAGACACTTTGTCAGACTCTATAGCAGAGCTAACCGAGTGAGAAGCTTGCCTAAAGCTTGCCTGTAAAAGGTTGGGAATGTGTTGGCCTAACCGACCAGTAGTTATGCCACAGGGGAAATGTGAATATTTTCTTTCTTTTCCTTCTACTTTTTGCTTGCTTTTACTTCCTGATACTTTGGTAGCAGACACATTTTGTGTTTTTATAATAAGAAAGACATTGATTAAGGGCTATTGTTTTAAAACTGATGAGATACAAGACTGCAGCCTAATGTTTTCATATTGCTCATGATTCAAGAATGGCCTGATTACACATACGCTGCCTGACTGTGGTGTCTCCTTCTCTGGTCTCCCAAACTAAGCAGAAGATTAATTAATACTCAACATGTGTAAAAGGTTGACACACTGCCACTTGTGACTTTGGGGAAACAAAATTATTTTGGGAAGTATTCTATATCATACCCTCTGCAGATTACTTTCTGGACTATTGTTCTCCACCACAAGATCACCTATAAGGAAAGAACAAAATCCTGAGATACATAGAAACTAGTTCAAAATGGGTAATTGCCAAACGTTGAACTTTGGTAGGGATGTGGTATGCAGGCAAAGTTTATAATCAGAATTCTGGTCTCCAAGTCCAGGAGAAAAGTCACCAAGTGTTGTTGACAAAATGGCTGGTAAGCAAATAAAGAAGGTGACAAATGATGCCACCACGTGATGCTGCCATCTCACCAGTGAGACCAGTTTTGCGGAGAGGAGGGAGTGTGGCTTGATTTACAGCTGATGATACCATGTGTCTAGTCACTCACTGGAGATCAAAAGAAAGCTTGCCTGTGAAATGCTGCTAATGAAATTGGAGCAAAGGGTACACTCTTCTCTTGGGTGGTGTCAAAAGGAAGTTCTGCTTTGCATCAGGTGAATGGGATATGAGGTGTAATACATCCTCTTGGATGTGGTCACGGCTACATGGCCTCATGTCCAACTTCAGCAGCTCTGAATTCTGCCGATTTATCAATTGGGTATAAATAGTCCTTTTAACACCTAATGATTTGGGGACCAAAAGGTTCTTTTCTTTGCCTGTGATGTCTGACTAGAGGTACTTTGTTTTGTATATTCTTAGAAAGTTCCTGTTGTGTGCTTGTGTGTGTGTGTGTGAGCGTGTGTGTGTGTGTGTGTGTGTTGGTGCTAGTGGGAGGATTGTGGAGAAGTAATTGACTTTCATATTCTCATTCTATAAGACCAGATTTTGAACAGCTTACCTGTGATGACTTAGTATTTTTTTTTAACCCTGAAAATAGAAACTACTATGTGGAGGGTGAATTGATCCCCATCTTCCCTGGATAACTCAGAGGAATGCTGGGGGCTCAGTAAATTCAGGCAAGTCCCAGAAGTGAATGTCACATTCTCTGCACTACGGAATTAGCATGAAGGAGGACAAAACATCCCCTAGCATGAAACCCCGTTGAAAAAAAATTCTCCGGGGCGCCTGGGTGGCTCAGTCGGTTAAGCATCCGGCTTTGGCTCAGGTCAGATCTCACGGTTCGTGGGTTCAAGCCCCGCGTCGGGCTCTGTGCTGACAGCTAGTTCAGAGCCAGGAGCCTGTTTCGGATTCTGTGTCTCCCTCTCTCTCTGACCCTCCCCTGCTCCAGCTGTCTCTCTCTGTCTCTCAAAAATAAAATAAAAAGCAATAAAAAGAAATTAAAAAAAAATTCTCCTGTGTTCTGGCACTTGGAAAAAATTCATCATAATAGAACTTATTATCCTGTGTAAGGGAAAATTCTTTCTTAAATACAGTGAAAACCACTGGCCTTGCTTAGCTCCCTTCTGTTATGTTCTATGTGCCCGAATTTCCACAGAATTTCTATTTATAACACCACAGAGGTGCTGAAGAGTTGTCAGAGCCACACTCAAAGCTTAACTGAAGCATTCACGTTTCCTTTCCTTCTGGCCTCTGGTTACTGAAAACATTTGCTGAAAATTGCTGTCCCACTCAAGAACTGTCAAAGATAATTGTGTTGCACAAAAGCTACTGAGAAGCAGGAAGTAATATGGTTACCACCTGGCGACCAAGTTAATAGAACCTGTCTGAGAAGCCGCAAGCCTGGCACATGTGTACACACCAGTTTCTGTCTGAAAACTACGACAGCATAAATTTGTGAGGAAGACATGTATCAGAGGCCTCTTAGTGGCAATTTATGATACAAATCCCTATGTAAAGGGCAGTTGTCAGGTCACCAAATCCAGTGAAGTCTGAGGTTCTGGGGGCGGGGGGAGGGCAGCAAGGGGGAATTTGGGGGGAGAATGTGGACCTGTGTGAAGCAAGTAGCAGTACTGACTTCAAAACACAAGGTCTAGACTTGGCTGTTCTCACAACTGGCAATGACCTTGGTGTCTAAGAAAATGAAAATCAGAGACTCAGGAGGTTGGAGATGGGGCTAGAGAGTCTGAGTCTCCCCACCTTGGCCTCTGGCCTCCCGTATACCCCTCCAGATGAGCAGGAGCCTCTTTTCCTCTTCAGGTTTCCCAGAGAAGGAGATCCTCCTCATTCTTTATAGCCATTTACAGAACCTCACATCCTCCCTGAGATGCCTTTGTCTTCACTTGAACTTAGAAGACTCCAAGAAACTCTCAAAAAACAGCTGCCTCTATTCATGTGGCAGAAACCTCACTAAACCCCTAAATGCACGAATGGGTTTCTTTGGGACCATCTAGTTTCGTCTGAAACTGCCTTTTTGGGTCTGAAGTTGCGGCTGCCTGGATGTGAATCCAATGCCTAGTTGTGAACACCCTAATCTGGTAGTTGGGGTGTGACTCAGAAAAGACATATTGGATCTAGAAATTTTCAACTGTGGAATCCAGGATCCACATTGGACTAATCCTGTCATTGTCCCCAAATCAACTGATGTCAGGAGTACTTGCTCTTTTTATCTTTAGGGATATTCACAGTTGTGCTTTTGAGGTACAAAAAAAATTTCTCACTTCTCAGGCAGTCTCTAAATTGAAACCAGGGAAGGCTGCATGATTTGTGGGGCTCAGCACAAACTGACAATGTGGGGCCTTTTGCTCAAAGAGCAAAAAAAAAAAAGCTTTTTCCTTTTTTGTTTTTTTTTTTTGTGACCTCTCTCAACCTCTCATGGTATTTTTTATTTGCTACTTTACTGTCACACTCCTTCAGGAGACTTGCAGGGTCAGTAGAGACCTTCAAAAGCACCCAGAGCCCAGCCTAGAAACCAGGTGTGTGAGGTACACATGACCACCCCTTGTCTTCTATGCACCTGCATCAGGCCCATGGGAGGCAGAGGCTGCAGTAGCCTCTCAGTAGGGATCAGGGAACAGGTAGCCAGGAACCCACGCCAGGGAGGTGAGGGGGTGGCGGGAGGCAGCACTGTCCTGTTGGACTTCACTCACATTCACAGATTCAAAAATAAAATTATTGGGGCGCCTGGGTAGCTCAGTCAGTTAAGCGTCCGGCTTCGGCTCAGGTCATGATCTCACAGTTCGTGGGTTTGAGCCCCGAGTTGGGCTCTGTGCTGACAGCTAGCTCAGAGCCTGGAGCCTGCTTCAGATTCTGTGTCTCCTTCTCTCTCTGACCCTCCCCTGCTTGCGCTGTTTCTCTCTGTCTCTCAAAAAAAAAAAAAAAAAAATTTAAAAACAAGATAAAATTATTTAGCTGTTAAAAATGATGACCACAGCCCTGAATTCAAGTGGGAGACTCCCTTCTGAGTTCTGGACCCTTTGTGACTTCACTGGTCCTAGATGAAACTTATTTTCTTTCATGATTTCAAAGGCATACATGACTCACTGGGTCATCTGAAATCTTATTGTTGGAATCTTCTTTCCCAATGACCTTTTGATTTCCATTCTTTTCTATCTGTTTCTAATTCCTGGAAGTTTTTAGGATCTTTTCTTTAACCCCAGGATTCAGAAATGTCTCACTTCTGCACCTTGGTGTACAGTTCATCTTTCATCATTTATCGCCTAGAGCCCTCAGGGAACCATTTTAGTCTGGAAACCAACATCTTTTGTTCTGGGAAATTGTCTTGCATTGTTTTCTTGGTAATTGTCTCTCCCTTTTTTTTTTTTTTTTCCCTATTCTGTCTTCCTGCAATTCCTGTTGGTGGGTGCTGGATCAGTCCTCTAATTTGTTTTCCTTTCTTTTCCTACTTTCTATCTCCTTGACCTTTGCCTCCTTTCTCTGGGAATGTCCCTCAAGTTTGTGAACTGTTTATGAAATTAACAAAATTTCTGCAATCATATTTTCATTTGCAAGAGTTTTTTTCCTTTTTAATTTATTCATTTTGCATAGCAAACTCTTCCTATTTGGATGCAATATCTTTTTCTTATATATTTGAGAATACTAGTAATATTTTCAATCCTCTTATTCATTCCTACACTAATTCTGTTCCTTTTTTTACCCCCTCTTTGATCTTTTTTCCTATTCTTTCATGTTGGAGACTTTTCATAATGTCTGGTGATATGTTTATATGGCATAAAAAATATTTGGCCTTTGTCCCAGTTTTCTGGCACAGAACTAAACCCCTTGGAATCTCCTGATGGAGAAGAGTGTCTTTGGTATGGTAATGAGATGACCTTTGGCTGAGGGGCTCCCAGATAGCATCTGAATGGAAGCTGGTCTCCAGAAAGATTCCAGCCATAATTAGAAGGTTAGGAGTCTCAA
>NC_043711.1:68938170-68953153 GCF_006229205.1 Suricata suricatta
TGTAGGTAACAGGAGTTCTGGAAACAGCATGGGGGAGGAGGAATGGGGGATCCACAGCATGGCATGTAGACTTTTCTTCACCCTCTCCCCAAGTCCAGTTACTCTGAAGAATCAACCTTCAGCTTTCTGCCAGGAAGGAAGGGAAGGGCTATTGTTGAATGTACACACAAGAGAGGAGACATGATGGACTCAACCACGCAATGGGCAAACTTCCAACAAAAGCCCTTTTCCACAAGGCTCTGCTCTCGCCTCCCTTTTGGAATTTTCATTGCTTATAAACACTGAGCAACTCAAAGTTTCTTCAGAGTGAAGCAGCTCTGTTCCCACTTGTCTGCAAGCAATTGGCTTTCTCCTTTCTTCATTTGCCAAGGTAATTACCATTCTTCCATTCATTTCTCACCTTCCAAAAATTTGTTGAAAACATTTATGGTAAATTGTCTCTCATTCTCTTTGACCTTGTTGATTAATTTTGTTTTTAAAAATTCTTCGCCTGTTATTTTAATGAGATTTGGGTGGGAAGACAAGGTAGTCATGGTCAATTCCAGTATCCTTAACCAGAAGTTTCCCTTGGAAATCTTAATTTTTATTGGTGTCCAAACCCCTGAGCTTCTCTTTTAGGCAAATTCCTACTATTTAATACATGAACAGTAAACAATCTAGAGAAATAGTAAGTTTCAGTCTATATCTCATGGCCTATGTGTATTTATTTAAATACAATTCTAATAACCTTGGTTATTTAGTATTCTAGTAATCTAGTAGATTACAGGTAGAATTTTAGTAGAAAGTTAGATCTGAATGTGGCTAGTCACATATCCTGGGAGTATCAAGAATAGCTGGAAGACCAAAAGGTGGCAGAAAACATATAAGGGGCACCTGGGTGGCTCAGTTGGTTCAGCGCCTGACTCTGGGTTTTGGCCAGGTCATTATCTTGTGGTCCGTGAGTCTGAGCCTCCTGTCTGCCTCTGTGCTGACAAGTGTGGAGCCTGCTTGGGATTCTCTCTCTCTGACCCACCCCTGCTTGTTCTCTCTCTCTCTTAAAATAAATAAATAGGCTTATTAAAAAAAAGAAAACTTACAATACAAGTTAAAAGAACATAACAATACAAGTTTATTTAGGTACAAACAGTCCTAGACATTTCAAATGCATTGCTGCGATTAAGTGTAATGCTGATGCCATCTTCCTATTATAAAACCTTCTATGGCTCCCCATGTCTGTAGGTAAAAGCCTAATGCTCTCTCACTATTCCATCTATTCCCAAACATATGACCTGCAGTGTCAGCCCAGCATCCTGCTCTCTTTCACCTATGAACTTCTACTTACAAGCTGTGAATTTCTTAGCAGGCACCCTTTCTTGACATCACTGGTCATCCTACAAGGCCCATTTCAATTCTTATCATATATTCTCCCTCCCTTCTCTTTTTTGTCCCTCACCCTCACAAGAGCCCAACCATGCTGGCCCCCTGATCTGGGACTTCCAGCCTCCAGAACTGTGGAAAATAAATTTCTGATACTTTTGAGCCACTACGGTCTATTTGTTATAGCAGCCCAAACTGACTAAGATGGTCATTACTCTCAGCATAATGCCTTGCCAGTAAGTGTTCCTGAATAAATGTTTTTTTTTAAATGCTTGTTTATTTTTGAGAGAGAGAGACAGTGTGAGCAGGGTTGGGGGAGAGAGGGAGGGAGATACAGAATCCGAAGCAGACTCCAGGCTTTGAGCTGTCAGCACAGAGCCTGACTCGGAGCTCAAACTCATGAGCCATGAGATCATGACCTGAGCTGAAGTCTGACGCTTAACCGACTGAGCCACCCAGGTACCCCCTGAGTAAATGGTTATTAAATCCAGTTGAAAGTTTGATAATTGATGTTTGATGTGATCATCTTTAGTCCTCAATTTGATTACAGGTCAAATTGGTATCTATACAGTTCATTTAAGAAAAAGACAAATGTGTGATCCATTTTAAAAAGATTTCAAAAATAACAAAACAAAAAGAAAAAAAAACCAATGCCATATAATAGGATCATGGAGTATGTGAGATTTTGAGATTGGCTGTTTTCTTCATTATAATCCCTTAAAAATTAATAAAAATGAAACAAGAAGTAAATTTGTGTGATGTATAAAGGAAATATTACCTTTAATTTATCATAAAATGTATTTCTTGTTGACAGAACAATGAAGTGCTATTTTTCACAAGGACAACAATACTATTTTACCACCAAGCTGTTTAAGTTTGAACATTATAGCTTACATACGGAACATCAACTGTGTCCTTTTAAAGGGAGACAGTGTAAAGAGATTGTGGCAGGTAGGAAAAAAATGTGAATATTTTTATTTCAGTATGTTTTGGAGAGCAGCTATATGTCCCTTGACATAACTGACCTGTTCCCAAAAGGTTTGGCATCAAACCTTATCTTGCTATTGACTCATGTTGTAATTTCAAGATGCTTTTATCTTTGCTTTGGAATGATCTTTGATTAGGTGTGACTCCTGACACATTTGCTTTAAATTTCTCTCTCCTCCCCTGTCAAGTGGTTAATGATCTCAAAATGTCACAATGGATTCGTTGGATTTCCCAGGAAGTCAAGTGTGGGTAGAGCAATAAAATAAATTTTTAAAAATGCAGAATCACCTTATTAGTGTGATTACTACACATACATTCCAGACCAGCTTCAGCGGTGTGTGACCTGGGCAGCTGCATAGCCCTGTGCTCAGGAGGGCCCTAAGCTTGGTTGAATGCACTGCTGTTACTATTTTGACATTCTTAATAACTTTATCTTCTGTTGCGTAAGTGAAGTCTGCTGAGGCAATGGAACAGATACATGAGTTGAAGAGGTACAAACAGCCCTATACAGTGTGTGGGTCTGCTGTTCTTTGCTGCCCATCTGCAGGTAGTGTTTGCAGTGGCCCATGAGCACAGCACGCTGCATGGGAATTCACTCAGCATGATTCAAAGCATATATGTGTACAACATACAAAGCAACCTATAGTGCTGACAGCCTTGGGAAGCAACATTTTGTGATCACACCAGACTTGTTTCGAACGCAGAAAGAAGAAAAGGGCATTGTAAGAAGCATGAATGATCAAGAAACCTTATCATATCCTCTATTAGCTGACCTTGTATGCTAATAATGACACAGAAGGAAAGAGAAAGATAGGACAAGGTATTGTTCCTTTCCTTTTCGTTCTTCTTAATTCACCCAGAAGCCCCAAATAGGGACTGTTGGTAGAATCTGCGTGTGTGAAAAAGATAAAAAACACTTGAGTGAGCTTTGTGCAGCATTTCCATTGTTCTGATAAGAACAAAACACACATGCAAATATGAGCTATGAAGTACAAATTGTGTAATTTTGGTGATTCAGTGTTAAACACTCTTAGATTTCCTTTAAAACAGGTGTTACACAATATGAGGATAAATGGTAAAGTTCATGTCAATAACTTACATTGTAATTAGTTAATTTTTCCCCCAGAGCAACATTAAATAGCAACTAAACAAACAGAATGACAAGTCAAGAGTGGGAAAAAGTTTCACAAATTACCAAACTCACCTAAGATAAATTAAGTACCTAAAGACAACGAAATTAATTAAATCTGTAGTTTAAAAGCTTCCACTAAAGAAAATTTTAGGCTTGGATTTTCTCCCTGGCATATTCTACTAATTATTTTAAAAAGACATAATACTAATTCTATACAATCTCCTCCAGGAAATAAAGGAAGAGGCAACAATTCTAGTTTTATTTTATGAGGCCTGATTTATACAGGATTTATCCTGATACCAAAGTCAATGACACTCCAAGAAATGAAAACTATAGACCGATATCCCTCATGAATACAGATACAAAAATCCACAACAAAACATTAGAAAATGGAATTTAACAGTGCAAAAAAACCAACTGGGCCTTCTCTAGCATATGTAAGGCTGATTCGATACTCAAAAAGTAATCACCGTAATCTAGAATATATTGACAGTTGAGAGAAGAAAAACCATATGATCATATAAACATATAGAAAAAGCATTTGATTGAATTTAACATTCATTTATGATAAAAATTCTCAACAAACAAGGCATAAAACAAACATCATCAACCTAGGAAGCCTATTTTACAAAAATGCTAACATCATACCAACCTCATACTTAATGATTGAAGATTGAATGTTTTCTCTCTGGGAACAAGGCAAGAACATGCTCATTCTTTATTCCTACTGTACTTTATACCAGAAGTCCCAGCCACTGCAATAGCAAGAACAAGAAATAAGAGGCATTCAGAGTAGAGAGGAAAAAATAAAACTGTCCCTATTTACAGGTGATTGTCTACATATAAAATCTCAAGGAATCTCTAAGTAAAAGCTCATAGGACTAGTAAATGAGTTAACAAGGTCACAGGATACAAGGTAAACAAAGTCAATTGTTTTTCTATATACTAGCAATGAACAACTGAAACTGAATTTTTTTTTAAGTATGATTATTGTAATACTTTTCTAGGGCTGCCATAACAAAGTTACCACAGACTGGATGGCTAAAACAGCAGACATTTATTTGTTCACAATGCTGGAGGCCAGAAATCTGAGAGAAAGTTCTTGTTAAGACCTGTGTCTTCTGAGACGTCCCTCTTCAGTTTGTGGATGACCAACTTCTCCCTGTGTCTGCACACGGTCTTCTCTCTGTGCATGCCTGTGTCCTGTTCTCCCCTCCCTATATACATATAGGGACACCAGTCATATTGGATTAGGGCCCACCCTAATGACCTCAATTTAACTTAATTATATCTTTAAAGACTCTATCTCTTAAAAAAAAAAAGGTCATATTCTGAGGTACTGGGGGTTAAGACTTCAACATATGAATACTGGGGGTGGGGGTAGACAATACAGCCCATAACAACAATAAACAATAGCTAATTTAACAAAAAACAAACAAAACAATAGCTAATTTTTATGAACTTAGCTATTGTTAAAAATGAAATACTTCATTTATAAATCTAATAAAATGTGCAGAATCTGTATGCTGAAGATGTCCAAATGTTATGAAAGAAAGAAATAATGTGCTAAATAAATGGGGGAAACGTACCAGGTGCATAGATTGCTATAAACATAGTATAATGTCAACTCTACCCACATTGATCTATCAACTTAAGGCAATTTCAATGGAAATGCCATCAGGATATTTTTAGATAAAGACAAGCTGTTTCTAAAATTTGTATGAAAAATTAAAGGATGTAGAATAGCAAAAACAATTTTGAAAAAGAATAAAGTTGGTGAATTCAGCCTGTTTTAATGACTTGCCATTGTGCTACAGTAATTAAGACAGGGAGGTGTTGGGGAAGGGATAAACTTATATCAACAAAACAGAGCTGAGCACCCAGAGCATCTTATCTCCACGATAATTATAAGGAGAGAGGATAGGTTTTTCAACAAACGGTGTTGGGATAATTGGACATCTTATGCAAGACAAGTGAATCTTGACCTAAACCTCACACTTTATATAAAAATTAACTCAAAATGAATCAGAGATCTAAATTTAAAGTGAAAAACTATAAACATGAAAAAAAAAAAGAGAGAGAGAGAAAATGTTCCTGACTTGGGGTTTTACCAAGACATCTTAGACATGACATCAAAAGTAAAACAGATAAAAATACTGATAAATTAAATTTCATCAAAATGAATAACTTTTGCTTTGTAAAAGACACTCTTGGGAAAATGAAAAGAAAACCTACAGTCTCAGAGAAAATGTTTGAAAAACACATATTTCACAAACAACCTATATCCAACCTGTGTCTCTCAAAACTCAGCAGTAACAAAACAAACAACACAATTATAAAAATGAGCAGAGATTTAAACAGATATTCCATTAAAGAGCAGTAAAGAGTATACATGGAAGGCAAATAAACACACACAAAGCTGTTCCATCTCCTTAACTATTAAGGAAATTCAAACAACGAACATAACAAGGTACTATCAAATACCTTTTAACATGGAGGGGGCACTTGTGGGGAAGAACACTGGGTGTTATATGGAAACCAACTTGGTAATAAACTATTTAAAAAAAACATGGCGAAAATTAAAAAAAAAATACTGACAATACCAAGTGTTGCTGAGGATGTGTGGCAACTGAAATGCTCATACATTGCTGCTGGGAATTCAAAACAGTACAGCTATTTGGTATTTTCTTAAAAGTCAAACATACACTTACCATATGACCCAGCTCACCCATTCCTAGATACTTACTCCAGAGAAATGAAATCTTATGGGCACACTAAGACCGGTACATAATTGTTTGTAGTTGTCTTTTCATAATTGCTCCAGACTAGAAGCAACTTAAATGTCCTTTAATAGGTGACAGATAAACAAACTATGGAATATTCATACAATGGATGACTACTCAGCAATAAAAAAAAAAGAACGGACCGTTCACACACACACAACAGGAACAACTTGGATAAATTTCAGAGGCATTCAGAGCATTCCTATACGGGGGTAAAGGAAGCCTCTTGCAAAAGGCAATAATGCTGTATATTTCTCTTAACCACGGCATTTCAAAAAGGCAAAACTATAGTGATCAGTGGTTGCCAGAGGTCAGCAGGGTGGGGTACATGATGTGACTATAACAGGTAGTAAAAGAGAGTTTTTTGGGGGTTGATGAAACTGTTTTTTAGCCATAAAGAAGCTTCTACTTCAAACTGCTGGGGTTGAAGATCAAGGTTTTCTTTCAAGGTGAGTATTAAATACTCTTCTTTTAAAAACTTCTTTTAGTAATCAGTTCTATGAGTGGTTCATGTCATGAATAAGAAAAATCATGTCCAAATTGATGAACCCAGTTCATCAAATGGGAATTATGAATGAACACATATTACCTACATTTCAGTATTTTGATGCCGGCAGGATTCACCAAAGAGCTGGTCATTTTGGATCTGGCTTTCACCTGAAGAGAGTTTTGCCTTCTAAAGGCAGCAGAGGAATTTTGGTCATGGTCAGGTCCCTGGGGACAGACAACCAGATTATTGTTCCAGGAAACAGGTTGGGATGCAGTGAGTCTATATTATAACCCTTTCCCCTTATTACTTTTTTTTTTTTCGGTAGCAGAGATTGTGAGCCCCCTTATGACATCTAATCCCTGCTCTTTTCTGCTTTGGTTGGGAATCAGAATGACAGATTTCTTCCCATTTTATTTATGGAGACAGATATCAGAAGAACAAGCAAGCAAGAGCTGTATACAAACACATCTTAAGCACGAGGTCTGCACGTGTTGCAGATTTTTTTCCTCACGTTTCATGCCCAAATTTGCTTTCAGAAGGGACCAGCGACCTCTAACCCCTTGCTAAGAACAAAAGATAATAGTTTCAGTTGTGGTATCACATGTGTTTCCCATGAGAAGGGAGGATCTCCAGAGAGAACCTCCCCCCGCCCCCCGCCCCCCGCCATTTGTCGGACTGTCCTGTGGGCACCCCCTAGTGGTCACTTTTGTTTCTGGGTGGAGTGCGTATCTGTTCCTGGCATCCAGAAGCTCCCGGCCTGGAACACTTGTGTAAAACAAATAGAAACATTCTGATTTATTTCTTTGAAGCAGCAAGCATTAGCTGACCAGCAGGAGAAGAAGCAGAAAATAAACAAAGTATTTTCTGGCCAAATGGTGTTAAAATATAGCCATCAGAGTTGGGAGTACTTGTGTTTTCCTTCAGCTGCGTGAGCAAATTGCTTTGTCCCCTTCCTGTGCTTTAGTTTTCTCATCTGGAAAACAAGAAACGTGAACTAGATTATTTCTAAGGGTTCTTTGATTTTAAACTTATCCATTATCTAATATATGTATGTTTAGTAAGGGTCTTCTATACAGAGGTGTTGGAAGCCATTTGTGCTCCCTGACTTAGCATCACCTCTGAGAAGAGCATCAGTGCCTGGAAAATTGAAGACAATGTAAAGATATCTTGTAGGCAGCTTTTTGACCTCCATCACTTATCCCTTTCCACCTGCGGAAGGGAAAGCATCTTGAATATTTGAAATAGATAATGATTAGGGTATAATTAAAGCCAATTAAACTTAGTTTCTTCCAAGAAGCTCTCATCTAATCACAGTTAAAACCCACCAGTCTTCATAGGGACATAAGAATGTACATTTAAATCCTACACTCCTGATAAAAATGTAGATAAGACCCTCTTTCAACACTTTTGGGTCCTGCACATTAAGGGTTCATAAGTCCCAGGGGTGCCTGGGTGGCTCAGTCCGGTTAAGCATCTGACTCTTGGATCTTGCCTCAGGTCATAATCTCACAGTTTGTGGGTTCGAGTCCTGCAATCGGGCTTTGCACTGACAGGGCAGAGTCTGCTTGGGATCCTCTCTCCTTTCTCTGCCCCTTCCCTGCCCTGTGTATTCTCTTTCAAAATAAATAAATAAACCTAAAAAAATAAGAATTCATAAATCCTAAAGCTAAAAAGTTGCATTTAAAAAATACATTTAGTTATATCTTACAGATAATGAGGCAATTGATCCCTACACTGTCCTGTCTATTTTTTAAATGTTTATTTATTTATTTTGAGAGAAAGAGAGAGAGAGAGAGAGAGAGAGAGCGCGTGCGAGCGGGCGAAATACCAAGCAGGATCTGGCTGTCAGCACAGAGCCTGATGCAGGGCTCAATCCCATGAACCATGAAAGCATGACCTGAGCTGAAATCAAGAGTCAAGACGCTTAACCAACTAAGCCACCCAGGTGCCCCTTTCCTATGTATTTTTAAGCAACTCACTTAGTTGCTCCCCCCTTCCATTTCCTTGCCTGTGAGTTGGGGGTGTGAAAGAGAACACCCACAGGGACATGTTTTGTAAGTTGGTTCACAGCAGATCCCAGGTGGGGACCTGAAAGTTGCAACATTTTCCTACAGAACATCAAGCAAGTATTTCACATGTTTCTTGGCTTCAAATTGTAATTCCTCCCTGGTACAAATTATCCTTGGTACAAATTATCCTTATTAGGAGGAAGATAGATAACATTTCTTAAAGAAAAACATGTCCTAAAAATGACAGACTGACTACATAGAAATCCAGAAAAACTCATGAGAAATATTGCATTTTCCATAGATCTGGTTCTGAAAAAATAAATTCTGTCGGGAGGACAGAAAAAGGCTTGTTCGTTCACCCATCAGGAAGCCTCCATTTCAAGCTGTTGGCATTGAAGAACAAGGTTTTCTTTCAAGGTGAATGTTAAATACTCTTCTTTTAAAAAATTTTTATTAATCAATTCGAGGAGCAGCCTGTGGCTTGTTAAGAAAAACCAGAACCAAGTGATGAACCTAATTCATCAAATGGTAGTTGTGATCATAAGGTATTTATAAAGATTAAGTAAGACTAAGTAATATTGTCAAATGCCTAATGAAGTAAATATCTAAGCTGTCTTAGCTCCATATGAGCAGTACCAGGTCTGTGTTTTAAAAGGGAGTTATGGATAAAAGGATCTCAGCTGCACTGGGTGAAAAACCAAAACAGTGCTGAGTTTTCTCTATGGAAATGCATTGGAGGGTGACCCTGCGTCTCAAGTCTTTTATCCAGGGGGATCAACTCTTTCTATCTGTTTCTATCTGCGGTGTGATTCCAAGCCTTGTGTCCTGTTCCCCTTGAGCCACTGTATTTTTGAAAACTGACTTCTCTCCCTTTGAACCAGTCCCCAGTTCCTCAGCACCTGTCTTTTCAGCAGGTCAATCTTTGTGTGTCTCCTGCTTTGCATGAACACACCCCACCCCAATCCTGCTCACCATCTTATTCTTCAGACCATCAGATGGGGACCGTGGCTCTCCTCGCTTGGACTCTCTCCCTTGTAGGTCTGGTCGTTCCCCCTTAGTGCCTGCTTTTCCTCAGAACTTCCTGACACAGCGCCTGGCAGGTGGGGGAAAGGCTCATGACAAGTGGTTGTGTGCCTTTTAGGACTCTTTTGATCCTCCAGGAATGGTGGGAGGTGGGGAATCTACCAGAGAAATGGTGATGGTGGTGCCTTCCCTCGGAGCACTCACCTAGTTGCTCTGGGAAGCCAGGAAGGGCTGTAACTTCACCGGAGTATTTTCTGCCTTACTTTGTCAAATGTTGTCTCTTCCTACAGTAATCCTGGGACTCTTTTCATCCCAGGGTTTTATTCCAAATGGAATGTTAAGAGGGTTCAGATGCTGAGAGACAGCTCAGGGCGGTGGGGGTGGGGAGAGGTGTGAGCTTGTCCAGATCTGTGGCTTTGCCAGAACTGTTTTTAAGCTGACACAGGGCTAAATAAAAAGCCCTTTGCTTTGATCTCAGGGACTTCCTGGGTAGACTGTCTGATTAGATAAAGATCACGTATCCACCCCCCCTTCCCCCAGCCCCCCATCCTTTAGGAAGTAATCTAAGCTTTGCAGTCATTTCTTGTCTTGCACTCCTGTCTCCTTCTCAAAGTCTGTTTCTCTCTCTCTGTCTCACTGGGTCCCTCCCTGGGTCTTGAGTTTTCCTTTCTATTTGGGCAGAAAAAGGAGTCCAAGGAAATAGGGTACTTCTTCCCCCCTTTAAGCCTTCTCAAGTTGTTTAGAAACAAAGCAAAATCTTTGTTTGAGAGCCTTATATGGACCTTGTCTGGTCCTGGGCATCAAAGGGAATTGGTCTCTGTTTGCAACATGGTCAGCTGCTGGGATTCAATGCAGCGAGTGAGGTGGCAGGTGGAGGGTTTGGAAAGAGAAATACAATTCGTCCCTGGCCTGGGTTCATCAGTCAAGGGTGTCTCTTCTCTTAGAGCAACCTGTAACTCTTTAACTTAGACGTGGGCACTTAGGTGAAGCACCGCAAACCATCTCTGATGATGAGGAACTGGCTTGCTCTTGGGATTGGGACAATTTTAAAAACATGCTTGAACCTCAAGAGCTGCCAAATGAAAAATCATTTAGGCTGGGTCACAGCTTTCCAGCTTTGTTCAGGAGACTCTCTTTATGACTTTAAAACACGAGACTTCAGAAAAGGGCACATTGACTTCTGACATTTTATTTTATTTAAACCTCTATGCCAATCACTGTTCTAAGGGATACACACAATTTACATATTACAAATGCTAACTCATGAAATCGTCATGACAACCAGCAGCAGCAGTACCTCAAGAGAAGTGAAGTATCTTGCTCAAGGTCATACAGCTAGCACGTGGCAGATTGAAGATTCAAACAGACAGTCTAGCCCAAGAATCTGACTCTGCTGCCCCATCGCACCCCCACCCCAACACTTACAAATTCACTGAGAAAATATGCACAGGAAGAAAAGATACACATTTATGAATTCAGTAATATTTTAAAATATTTTCATCCACGTGAAAAATAGTCAAACATGCATGTGGGAGGCAGGTGAATGTAGAGGTACATTCATCAGTTTCGTAAACATTTCTTTGAAAGCTGGCTGTGTGCCTGGCCCTGGGCTAGGTGCTAGGGATGGCACAGTGACTGAAATGCACCAGGTTCCTGTGCTCAAGCTCAGGCCTGGGCCAAGAGACTAAGGATCATGTGTATACAGCAACACTGCTGAGGGTTTTAGATGCTGTGGGATCAGGGCCCTGACACTTCCTGGAACAGAGCAGTTTGGAGACAAGCAACAATCATCACTTACCCTGTGAGGAAAAGCCCCGCTCAAAGTAGTGTGCTGTAGTGGGGCTCCCTGTCTGGTCTGACTGCACTTGACAAAAATTTTGACTGCAGGGGTGCCTGGGTGGCTCATTCGGTTAAGTGTGTGGTTTCGGCTCAGGTCATGATCTCATGGTTCCTGGGTTCGAGCCCAGCGTTGGGCTCTGTGCTGACAGCTAGCTCAGAGCCTGGGGCCTGCCTTCATACTCTGTGCCTCTCTCTCTCTCTGACCCTCCCCTGCTCACACTGTCTCTCTCTCTCCCTCAAAAATAAAAATAAAAAAACATTAAAAAAAATAAAAAATTTTTGACTGCAATTGTCATGAAATTTAATAGGGTTTAGGCTTCCATAGAGGAGCCTTTCTCTCCAGTATCTTCTTTATTTGTCATGGAATATTTATTTGTTAGCTGAAGCACATGGCTGCCCCTAGAGAAAGCCTTCTCAGTCCCTTGATAACTAGTTGAGGCCAGAGAACTTAGTTCTGGTGAATGGGATGCAAAGAGAAATGTGCCTGCAGCTTCTGGAAGTCCCTTTTCACTTCTTTCTCTTCTTTTGGTGGCTGGAAAATGAATGCGATGGCTGGAGCTTGGGTAGGCATTTTAGACTATGAAGTGGAAGCTGCTTAAAGAGAAATGTGGAAGACACTGGATCCCATACCTCCCTGGAACTCTCTAAGGCCAGACTTGTTTTTCACAAGAGAGTAATAAACTTATATCTTAGTTAAGCCATGGTTAGCTTGTTTGATATAGCATCCTTCTCACATAATATGTGATGTGGTTTTATTTATTTCTTTGAGACTTTCTAAAGCTACCCAACATCTTCCCCATATGCTTCCTTTCTTCCTAAATTAACCAGAGTTAAGTTCTCTTGGTTTCAGTTGTGAGTCCCAACTGGCACCATCTGCTCTTGGGTTTGCAAACACAGGGTGATACCAATTCTTTTAAGGTTAAAGTACCTCACGCAACACAAAGCTAGTATACCGCACAGACCTCTGCTAATGAAGTACGAATTCTCTTTGGAATTTGGGAGGTAGTTTTGCTTGAGGTGTACTCTACTATCCTTTCCATGGATTTGTCTTAGTTCTGGGAAAGACAGGAAAAATGTCCTGTGCTTTTCCAGGGTCATGTCCCCTCAGCCTTTCCTGGGGCGGGGAGTGGGGGACTGTCACTTCAGGACATGGTTATGGGACCTGTGGTATGAGTTATTGGTCACTCTCCATGGGACTGGAAGCCTGGGCCTTTTGCTCTGCAGCGTCACCTGCTGCATGTCCTCCCCACCCTCCCCCCTGCCCCTGACTTTGCAGTCCAGGGTCATCCCCTCAAAGCAGGCTGGCCAGATCCTCCAGCCCCCAGTCAGTAGGTGGGGTGTTCAGAATTGCCAGTGCTTTCTTCCCTCCATGCTTACAGGTCTCTGTGGGACCTGTGCTGGTCGGAGAGTCCCCTTCCTCTAACCAGACTCCAGAGACACCATTGCGAAGTATCCTGCAGGGTCCACAGCTTCAGAGATTACAAGACGCCTTGCCCCTCTTTGGGCCTCTGTCATATCTGGTGTGTGTGTATGTGTGTGTGTGTGTGTGTGTGTGTGTGTGTGTGTGTGTGGTAGGGAGAGCCTCAACCTTAGTAATCTTTTACATGTAGCCCAAACTTAACCCTTCATATCTTCAGGAATCGTAGCAACCTTAGTACTCTGAAAACCAACCTTCTCTTTTTTGGGACAGATAAATAAGTTAGAATGCGGGTTATGTTTTTTCAAGCCTCCATTTCACCATCCTTTTTTTCCCCATATTTTTCTCTCTTCTCTAATCTGTGCCTTGTGGAGCCCTCTTCTCCCACTTTTCTGAGTGACTGTTACCTGTTAGGATTGAGACTCACTCCTCAACCCTTAGCCCCTGGAAGACCCAGACAAGATGTGGATCAGAGGCCCCTGGCATGCCTGAGCTCTGTCTCCTATAACTTCCAGTTTCTGACTAGAAGCAGAAACACCTGGAGTGCCAGACTCACATCTGTTTCATCCAGCAGAAACCAGAAGTTGCTCATAGTCTAGTTGTTCTTACTCTGTTTGCTTTTCTGCAATTCGATTTTTCAGGGGAGCAGATGGTGGGAGAAATCTGTGGCAGATGAATGTTGAGTCATTGGTGACGGTGGTGGGATGGACCACAAGATGGACTAGTGAGGGTCATGGGGAAGCCTGTTGGGCTCCAGGGGCCCAACTTGAATTTGGAAGGTGTTCATATGAGGATCAAATCTCACTCCCTCACACCTCATCCAGATGCTGGTTTTGTGAAGGGAAGGTGGGGCAGAGGAGACAGAAGTAAGAAGACAAACTATCTCCATGTTTGATGTCCAAATGGTGAAACAAAATGTAGATTTGGAGCCAGACATACCCAGGTTTAAAATATGGATCTACTTGAATGATTGTGGGCATGTCTTTCTACTCCCTGAGCCTTGGGGTCCTTACCTGTGACATTTTAAAAAGGTGACTGAGCGGATTTCCCAATCCCGTGTCTAGCACAAAGGAGATACTCAGTAAGTGGGCATGTTAGCCTGAGATGGGAACCAGTGGCCCCAGAAGGGGCAGTTTTTTTTTTTTTTCAGAAGGGGCAGTTTTTAGGCTGTCTTCTGGGATCCCCCTCCAGCTCTTGGGGGCAGGACTGTGGGGGGGGGAGGGGTGATAGGATGCATGACTCAGCTAGGCTGTGGGATGGCTTGAGGCCTCCCATTCAAGAAATGCTGGATTTGGGACCAGGTTCCCAGGCTAGAGATGTGTTTATCCAAAGCTGTGCACATAAGAGAGGAAGGAAGCATTTGGGGAGAGGCAGTGTGTGATTCTCTTCGAGGAACCAAGATGGCTGCTAGTTGGAGTGGGTTCACTGCCCGGGGGTGGGTAAATACAGACGTCCCAACCTCCGGATTACCATCAACAGCCAATGTCAGCCTGCACAACTTCCTCTGTGTGTGGACTCACACGTGCCATGGGGCATAGACTCATGACCCTGTAGGATGCCACCTGACCTCACTATATCATTTATTTTTTCTTTTCTGTTTTGCTTGTTTTTAGCACTTAGTTTATTTCTTTTACTTTATTTTTTAATTTATTTTTTAGAATATAACACTATTTTTTAACATATGCAGTTATTTTCCATCATTTACAATACAGTAGTTAAAATGACACTCCAAATGGATAAGCAAAGTAAAAAAATCAGAACCCCAACTTCTATTTCATGTAATTAGACTTATACAGAAATTAGAAGGTTAAGTAACAACTAGTTAATCACCTAATTTCACAGCTATCTGAAGTGGCAATCATTATATAGCAGCTTATCTATGATACATTCAAGATACATGATACAATTTATTACTTGCCCATAAGCTAAAACACAGCCTGCTTAATA
>NC_043711.1:68953253-68959130 GCF_006229205.1 Suricata suricatta
TCACATATACAGAGAATAATTTAACAATTGTACATTGCCCAATGGTCAGATTTAGCCAGTACTAACATCTGGCAGTATATTTTAGGTTTCTTTTTTTTTTAAAAAAGAAATAACATATTACCTCTAATGTTTTTTGCCTTCTCCACCCACCCACTGTCATCCATCCCCAGAGGAAACCTTTACCTTGAAGTTCGTGGTTAGCCTTCTAACCACGTGGTTAGTACTATCACCTATGTCAGTGTCCAGACATATATAGCATTGCTTTGTGAATGTTTAAATTATTGAAATTGTAAAATACTTTATATATTCATTTGCAATTTGCTTTTTTACACATTATATTTTTATAACATGTCTGTGACAGTATGCATAGCTTTATATCATTTATTTTCACAGCTGGCTGATATTCTGTCTTACTAATACAACATGGCTTATTTGTCCATTTTTCTGTTGGTAGACAATTAATTGTTTCCAATTTTTGATAATACAAAGAAAGCCCTCAGGAGTGGAGTTGGTGACTTCTGCTACATGCACTTTACAGCATCCATGGTATAAGGTAGAGTCAAATTATCCCCCAATTTATAACCCCTAAAGCAGTGGCAATAAGAGTTTCTGTCTTTTCACGATCTCGCCAACACTTGGTATCGTTAGACTTTCTCCCCCCCTTATAATAGATGGCAACTCTGACTTATTAATTACAACCACTCTAATTAATGACATCCTCATCTGGTCCCATAGTACCTGTCGCATTTTATGACAGTCATCTGAATTAGTCATCCCATGGAACCATTCATTTATGACAAGATTCCTATCTGTTCCTCTTTGTGTCTCCAGTACCCAGCATGGTGAATGGTGACAAGCACACAGTAAGCACTCAGTACACACATGTTGACTTAAATCTAAAGAATTAACATATCAAAGAATGGTTAGTGTGGGAGTGGAACCAAGATTGATCAAAGAACCAGAACCTTCAACTGCTCCTGGATAGAATGTCAATCAATATAACCACTTAGGAGAATTCTTGGATGGTATTGCTAAAGCTGTACCTGCCTAGGACTTGTTAATTCCACTTCCAATGGATTTGTGTGTGTACAAGCACTAAAGGACATACCTTGGACTATTCACAGCACTGCTATTTGTTACAGCTCCAATCTGGCAAGGACTCAAATGTCTGTTCATGGTAGAAAGATTAAATAGAAGATGTAGTCCCAGGCAGCGATGAGAAAGAATGACCTAGAACTACAAATAGTAATGTGGAAGACTCTCACAATGTCATATTTAACAAAAGATGCCAGACCTCTGAGAGCATATGCTGGAGGATTCCATTGACTTGATGTTCAAAATCAGGCAAAACCAATATGCTATCATGATACTGATTACTTTCGGTGGGGAGTAGGTACTAACAGAAAGGTGGCACAGGAGTGATGGTAATGTCTTCTTTATTTGTTTTGTGTTGAGGTAACATTTACATATGATGAAATTTAATTTTTTAATAAGTGCACCACACTCCAATAAGTTTTGGCAAATGCATACAGTTGCGTAGCCACCACCATAATCAAGACATAGAGCATTTCACCCTTGGGAGCTCCCTCATGAAACTTATATTCTATTTCTTGACTTTGGCCATGAGTGTGTTTACTTCTTGAAAACCACTGTTCCACCCATTTTTGGCAAGTGTACATTTTTCTGATTGTATGTTACAAATAAATAAAATGAAAAGTATTTTTCAAAAGAGATTGTCTCAAAGAATAGAAGTTGGCTACAAGATCGCCAGTTGGATGGCAAAAGGAATGAGAGATCAGGGAGGAAGGCAATTGGAATGGTACGAGGTAGTAATATCGAAGAAGAGAAAACAAAGTGAGTTTGCTTTTATCTCAAGCTTCAGTTTTCTATATTTGCTTTTGGTGAATGGTGTGAGCTAGCCTTTACCTTCCTAGAATGGGATCCCTCCTTTCCTTCTTTTTTTTCTCTTAGTAATATCCTGTAATTGTGAGAGGGAGTGCTCAAGAGTGGCTCCATGGAGGGCTTTTCCTTGAGACCTGGAGAAGGCAGCCTTGCCCTCTACTATGTAGAAGTTCCTGGGTGAGGACCCTAAAACAGTCTTGATGGAAATGTCTGCCCTCCATAGCAATCAGCACAGAACACTTCACTTTTCTTTTGACTGGAAGAATACTGGTTACATGCCTCTGAGACATGAGGCCTCTGGACATCTCTTCCTGGTCTTGGCTGGTCCCTGGGGGGGAGGGCTCCCTGGGAACAGGTGTGTCAGTGGTATGGGTATCTCCAATCTTTCCTTGTGTAAAGATCTCGCTGGAGTTACATGGACAACAGAGGCAACGAGTTACCTTAGAAGCTCCAAAGAGGATATTTTCCTGGGAAACTCTGGCTTTTTTCTTTTCCTTTTCTTTTTGTTTCTCCTTCTCCATTTGCTAAGCTCCCCAAAGGTAAAACAAAACCAAACCCAAGCTGGGTGTAGAGGAGTGTAAAGGAGGGCAGAACTAGACAAAGCAAAACTGCTTGTTTATTGGTGTGAAACTTTGAAGCAGTGATTTTTAAGATTTGCTGCTGCTCCCTTTCACCAAGGAATTAAAGGGGTACTTCATTTAGACCATTCTCTTCCGTGGCAGGTAAACCTAATACGTGGCCATGACCTTTGTGAAAAATAAACTTAGTTGCATAGAAAACAATCCTTTTTTCCTTTTTTAAAAAGTCAAGCTTGAAAATTTTATATCCTTTGAGTCATGTTCTTGAAGCAATTGGCTGATTAATTCAAGAAATGTTGCTTTCCCAATTCAAACATGACATTTTGAAAATCATCCATGAATTACATGCCTCAAGAATGAAAGGCTTTTCTGTGCCATTTAAAACGTTTTTCTTTTTTTTTTTTTTTTTTCATTTTAAGGGTAATCATGAATATCTTTAAGGGCACATTTATTACTCCCAGAACAGATAGAAAATTAGCAAAGTCATAAAATTCTTACCCAGCTTTGCTATTTCAGCTGTGTCTCAATCCAGCCCCCCACCAATTCCCCTGCCACTAAAATGGTTGAGGATGATGTTATTTTTGCCATTACAGGCAAGGCACTAGCCTTTGTATGTTGGCTTTCCAAACCTCTACAAGGAGATGGAGATTAAAAAAAAAACACCCAAAACCCAAAAACCAAAAAAAAAAAAAAATAAAAAAATAAAAATCCCCAACTGTCTCTAAACTTTATTCTTCTGGTTCAGCAAAGAGTACTAGTCCCATAAATGTATTCCTAAAAAGTCTTATCTTCTGATCCCAGAAAATGCCCCTCTTCTTCTAATCCTGTAGGGTAAACCAATACTAAGCCTCAGAGAAGCAACGGCTGTAAGCTTTCTATCTTAATTTATACTACTGTGTTCAGGATCTGTACACATGGATGTATGTTTCTGTGTATACCCACCCAGTAATTACCGAGGCAAGCCTTTAATTAGTCTGAAATAGTGCAGGCATAGTGGTGACAACCCACACATTTTTCCATTGGAAATTGTAAGTGGATGACAAAGGGAGACCCCATCCTCTTTCCTTCCCACATTTAACTTCCTGTGAAGCTTTTTCATGACTTTGTATGTCAGGCCGGAATCATTGCTCTTGGGGATATTGATCCCTGTTGCCCAGTTGATTAGAACAATGCTACTCAAAGTGTGGTCCATGGAGCACAACTGGTTTGTAGTTAGGAAGGAGATGAATTAGAAAATTAAGAAAACATGTTCAGCAATTTTTGGAGGTATCTGGCAGAGTCACTGTCTGTTGGATCTAATCATAATAACTGGAGGTTTATCATGTTGTTTTGTACAAACAGGAAAGATCTAGTAGAGCACCAGTTTTTTTTTAGGTAGACCTATCACCAACAGCAAAATCTCATTTCCACATGAGAGTGATGATAATAATAGTAAGCTTGGTTTTGAATAGCACTCGGTAAGTACTAAAGCATAAAGTGTTGGTTTGGGACTCCCCCAGAAGCAAAGCCAGAGTGAATGATCTGAGCAGGTAGCACGTTTGGGAGATATTCCAGCAAGCAATAGTAGGGGAGTCAGGAAGAAGCACAGGAACGAGAAGGAAGCCCATAAATAGTGTGTGTGCAACCTAGTTACCACTCTGGGTGACTGGAGCTCAGTTCTACTGAACATTCTGGGAGAATTGCCCCACTTGATGGGTGAGGAAGCTGGGGTATTAAGCCATCAAGTTCCTGTCAGTCAACTGTCAAGTGTCCCTGGGGAGCACTGTCAAGTCTCTGGCACTTCAGTCCATTCCTATGCAAGCCAACTTGGCCCCATTGCCTAGAGAATGTGATCAGGCAAAGGCTTCAAGGAGCTTCCAGTTGAAAATTGGGCTGATGTACACAGATGTGTAGTCAGTGTGGTAAGTGCCAAGGGGCGAGTGGTGGACATCAAAAGAATCTGCCAATGAGTAGTTAGGACAGGTTGTCTTATCCAATTTATAGTTAGTAAACTGAGGTCCAGTTGAACACTATAAAACAAGGTGGAAGATGGTGAGGGGCTGAGAAGGACCTTTCTTCTTTGGTTACCTTCTTTGGACCTACCCAGAGTCCTTTCTGCTTGCTTGCATTCCTGCTTTGTGTAATCAGGTAGTTGGTGATCTACCTCTATGGCAGAGATTGGCTGAGTACTCACATAGCCTTTCTCTGCTTCCTGCATCCCCAACGAAACTCCATTTCCCAATCTTCCTTGTGAAAGGCTGAGGTGTGGAACAGAGCTGTGGAAATGGAGTGGAAATGATTTCTAGTACTTCTCTCCTTTACCTATGCAAACCTTTATGCACATCCTGCCTGCTCTTTACTCTTCAAGCAGGCAGGAATAGAGATGACTCTGAGGACATCCTAAAGCGTTACATTTTGAAGATGGCCAAGCCACAATATGGAAGGAACCTTGACCTTTGGGTCATCACTTAAAGTAGAGCCACTTGACCAGACACATCCCCTAGATTTTTACTGTGTTAAGCCATGGTGATTTTGAAGATTATCTATTATAGCAACTAGTATTACCATAAACAATGCAACATACATGTGTGATCAAATAATTTATTTTTCTTTATATCACTCATTATCTCAGATTATGTATTTAATTTTCAGCTGTCTGCTCTCCAGTAGGAGGATTTGTATTTGTATACTCTTTTATCTCTGGCATTGGGAACAATGCTGGGCAACTAGGAGACATTCAATATATATTTGTCAAGTGACTAAATCCCAATATCCAAACTTCATTGCATCTGACAGGCTTCAAGAGCTTCATTGCCCTTATCTTAGTTCAATCTCATAACAACTGTGTGAGGAATTGAAATGCATAGAGGTTGATTAACCTATCCAGTGGTACTTGGCAGGGAAGTGTGGAAGCCAGGACTGGAATCCAGGCAGTTTGACTCAAATTCTTTTTTATTTTATTATTATTTTTTTTAATTTTATTTTTTAAGTAGTTTATTGTCAAATTAGTTTCCATACAACACCCAGTGCTCTTCACCACAAGTGCCCTCCTCCATCACCTCCACCTCTTTTCCCCCCCTCCCCCTCCCCCTTCAGCCCTCAGTTCGTTCTCAGCATTCAATAGTCTCTCAAGTTTTGCATCCCTCTCTCTCCCCAACTCTCTTTCCCTCTTCCCCTCCCCCTGGTCCTCCATTAGGTTTCTCCTGGTCTCCTGTTAAACCTATGAGTGCAAACATATGGTATCTGTCCTTCTCTGCCTGACTTATTTCACTTAGCATGACACCCTCAAGGTCCATCCACTTTCCTACAAATGGCCAGATTTCATTCTTTCTCATGGCCACGTAGTACTCCATTGTATATATATACCACATCTTCTTGATCCACTCCTCAGGTGATGGGCATTTAGGCTTTTTCCATG
>NC_043711.1:68959230-69015476 GCF_006229205.1 Suricata suricatta
CTGTATCTCTTGGGTAAATCCCTAGCAGGGCTATTGCTGGGTCATAAGAGAGTTCTATGGATAGTTTTTTGAGGAACCTCCACACTGTTTTCCAGAGCGGCTGCACCAGTTTACATTCCCACCAACAGTGTAGAAGGGTGCCCATCTCTCCACACCCTTGCCAGCATCTATAATCTCTTGATTCATTCATTTTAGCCACTCTGACTGGTGTGAGTCAACCTTCAAATTCTTAAGCCCTCTGCACATTGCCTGATATCTGCTAGGGGCAGTGCTTAGAGCCGGGAGTGTAGAAAAGCAAGAGACACAACACCTGCCTCTGAGGCCTACCCAACAGTCAACAGCATGGGGCTTGCTGGCAGTAGGGAAACAGACCAGTCTCTATTCTTCTAGAAATGTTGAGTTCTGTTACTGACCCAACTGTAGCAAAGGCTCTGCTATAGGAGCAAGCATCCTTCAGAATGACAGAACTCAGCAGAATATGTAGAAATAAAGCCAGATCCTCTCTCTCCAATGTGAGACATCATAAGCTTTGATGCAGAGACATTTGGTAGATTGAACAATTCAAGTAAAGGCAGAGTGAGCTAGAGAAAAACAAACACCAAACTGATCCTGAGTGTTGCAAAGACTTAGGAGGAGAGTAAAACAAGGGTTAAGGTTACGAATGTTGACTTGGTGATTAGAAAGAACTGGCTTCAACTGGCTCTGCCATTTATGGAGCATTATGACTTTAGGCCACTTCCCTAATCTAGTTGGGCTTCTTTTTCCTCACGTGTAAAATGGATGTGATGCACTATGCCTGCCTCCCATGGTAACGTGAGTTGCAGAGGCACAAAGCGTGTGCTCAGGAAAGGGTGGCTAGTGTAGTACCTATTCTTTGATCCCTGATGTTAGGCTGGAGAACTCTGTCCTCTTGGCCGCTGAGCTGCACGGGCAAAAAAAGCCCAGAGCCTGTAATCATGGTGGACAACTGTACTGGGGCCAAAGAGAAAGCTCCATTGTCCATTTTCTTTCTCAGCTTTCCCCTGTGCAGCCACTAGAGGGCCTTGGGCTTCGCTGTTTGCCACTGTTGGCTTGTTCACATGGCACCCAAGAGGCCCAGTGGATTACTAGAAAAAGGGCTCTTTTTCCAGGGAGAAGCAAAGGAGCAAAAAATTTGATGAGAGGCATTTGTAGAGCACTTACTTACGGAGGGTCATATTTACAGGTGCTGCTGGTGAAGGTACAGACAGGGTGAAGGCCCTGGAGAGTACGTAGGCCTGGAGGCTCCCCTTGTAAGGAGGGAATTACCTGGGGCTATCAAGGGGCTAGCTTGAAGTCCTGTGCTGAATAAGATAAGGTTGCCTTGTCTTATTAGATACCTGAGCAGAGGGGTCTGGATTTCTGAGCATTACTCATTGGCTTTGGGATGAAAAACTAGCTTATCCTGATTAGAGGCAGACCATAGTTCCACAAATTTTCAGAGGTGTGGCACTAACTTGATGATGTACAGGAGAGTAGGGATGTATAAGTAGGCAAAAAGCTCAGACCTCCCCGCTCCCAATTCACCTGACCTTCCAACTCTCATTTCATTAGGTCAGCAAAGTCTGATATGAAAAGGAAAGGGCCCCTTGAAAACATTGCTCATATCAGTCATTCTCACTGTAGTAAGGATGAGCTCTGTTCCTTTTTGTCTTCCTTGCTAAATCCTTAATAAAGACACCTTAGATATGGCTCTATAACTTACCACTCTAGTTCCTCTGCTTATCACTCTATACGTACTAGCCTTCGGGAAACACCAAGCTGGTTCCTGGTCCCTTGTTTTTGTTCTTAATTTTTTCTAACTCCAAATACCTCCATTTCTCCCTCTCTCTTTGCTGCTTTATGAAATATCACGCCTCCATTAGCATTGACAGGTACTTACCTGATTCCTGCCTCTGTTTTCCCATAGTACTTTGCATTTATCCTTAATAAAACATTTATGAGAGGGTGTTATTGCTATACATTTTTTTCTCCTCATCATTCAGTTGAGTTTCTCATGTGCTTCATCTCTAGTCTCTTCTTGAATACCTGTCCTAAAAGGGAATGCACCACCTCAAAAGCAATGCAATCCAATGCAACAAACTCTCTTTGCAAAAATAGTTTTCCTATTATTAGAAACAAAATTTGTTCCCCTGATATATAGGTATATTGATTCTCTCCTTACCAGTTCAGTTACCTAAAATTCCTTCAGATGTTAATAAGGCTTCTCGTTTCATAATTAGAAATAGCTCTTAAATATAAATATTGTGAGAATGGGCAATGCATATATAATTCATTCTAAAGTGTAGAAGATTGATAAAAGCTTTTCCAGGAGAACAAGATTTTACTAGAAGAAATTAAGACACCAGCAGGACACCAATTTGACATACTAGAATGAGCACTAGGCTAGGAAATGAAAGGTGGGTCCAGTGTGATATATTTTCCTCACTGAGTTTTGTTTTTCTTAACTGTAAAAGGAATAATCTGCATGATGAGTAGTTCTACTTAATACTGTAATTGCAGAATTTTGTCATGAAGCAGCCCTGCTCACCTGGACTGTCTTAGACCTTTGCTTTGGCTTGGTTTTCTTAGCTCCTTCTTAGCTCTGAGGAGGCAAAAACTTACCTGTGGGTCAATGACTTCAGCTTCCTGGGGCTTGGGTTGACATTCCTGGTGCCAAAGATGCTATGAATTGTACCACCCACCATCACATCAATCAATGAGCCTTTTATTCCCACCTGGTTTGGACCTCCCCCTCCCTAGGACTTACCAGGACTATTTGTGGTATTTGTATCATAAATATTGGCAGGTAAGACATTTATTGCAGGTAACACATTTTATTATGATTTTATTATATATTCTCTTTTCCTGGAGTTTTGCAAGTAAAGATTGCATAACAACAAATTCTTTATTTGTCCCTAAGTTCCACACTACAGAACCAGGTAATTGCTTGAAGCACAAGACTCAATGACTCAATAAATACTTTACAAAAATAACGTAGTTTTTTTCCCTTTCTTAAAACATAAAAAAATTAAGATTTTCTAGACTTGAGTCCCCCTACTCTTTTTTATATGTATTTACTGGGAATATATTGGTGGAGAAAAAAATTGTTATGATAGTATTAAAATAAAATAGATGAAATGAGGTCTATGTTCTTTTCCCATTTATTTTGCTTGTTATTCTTTGGAAAAGTGCTACTACCTATTTTTATATCTGACCTTCCTGCAGCCTTCTGGACCTACTAGACATGAGCAGAACATCTCCTACTCTGAAGCCTTTCAGTAGAATTATAGCATTATGCTAATATTGGCCTTTTATTTTAAAGACTATTTAGAACCAGTCCTCAGATTCACCCCTAAAATACCCATGTGCTCCCCCCCACAATCCAATCTTAGGCAAGGGCATTTTGGAAGCCGAAACTCCAGTAAGGTCCCTCATTACTAAAGAATATTTGTTTTTAGGTGGGCGTTTTCTTATTTTGATATACTTCTGTTGGGTTATTTAGTTTTTTAAAAAAAGAATCATTACAAAATTCCCTTTCTCTTCCACCTCCATAAGCCCCTGACTGAACTCTCACAGAAGGGATTAGTTTCACAACTCCAGAGAAAAAGGTTATGCTTAAGTCACATTCATATTAAATAAGTTATATATAAAAACTGTTTGTAACGTTTACAACCCAGTGTCTTCCTCTTTGCTTCTCTAGGAAACACTGGATCTGGGTATGAGTTGAAAATCACCCACTATGGCTTCCAGGTTCTTCTTCTGGCTCCTTTGTCCTCATCCTCCTGCTGACATCGCCCCTTGGAGGAATTCCAAGGAGCTCTGTGGGCATTTCAGGTGGCAAGGTGGCTTCAGAGCGCAGCCACCCGGGCCAGGTGCACACCCCTAGTGTAATTTATGAAAAATACCCATTTGTGGTATATACAAATATACATGGATGTGGATAACAGGGGCTCTGCCCAGGCAGTAGATCAGTGCAGTGCATTTGTGTCACAAATACCAGAGGAGGCATCTCCTTAATATTCCCTGGCCTCTTGGAACTGCTTGATGTAATCTTCATCTGAGGGGCTCTCTGTGCACTTCTGTCCATTGTTGGGAGGCCGCGCCTCATTGTATCTGCTCCAGTCACCCTTGCAGATGATCCAGGGCAAGACGTCCACCTTGTAGTGGAGCTCAGCTGAGAACTCAGTGCTGATGAGGTTGGGCGTCCCCGCCCCTCTGCCCCTGGTGATGAGCTGCATGTCGTCACCATAGCAGCAGTGCTGGGCGGCCAGCGTGGTGCTCTCCAAGGACAGCATGGAACGAATGCAGTAGCGGGCTGTGGGCTTGTAGATCTCCAGCTTCTCCTTGGGCCCACTGGCATCCTTCCAGCGGAAGTCCTTGCGCTTGATGCGGTCGAAGATGTCCGCTGCGCTGTAAGCCACCTCGGTGGGATAGGAACAGGGGCAGCTGGGCAGGTCATTGATCACCTTGTGCATGTACTTCTTTAAGAACTCACTTTTGCAGCTCATCCATCGCTCACAGCTGTCTGTGTCTGAAAAAGACCACGAAGAAACCCTCTCACTAAATGCAAAAGGGGCAGCAGCAGGTTAGCACTGAGGGCCGTCCCTCACCTCCCAGGGGCAACCCCCATTGCCCTCTGGAACCACCAGCCCTTGGTTGGCTTGCTCACTTCCCTTGAACTTGGGAGTTTTATTCACAAGGCAACCCCTTCCCCACTTTATACTATGAAAGATTTTCAGACACATAGAAAAGTAGAGAGAACACACGTAAGCAGTGACTACCTGTACGCTATCACCCAGATTTAACCATTACATTTGCTTTATCTTTTTTGTTTTTTTGAAAATATATATTACCACCCCTGAGTTTTAGTAGGCATCTGGGGGGAAAAGGACCCCAGATCAACCTATGACACAATTAACAATAATTCAGAGGGCAATTTTGAATCTGCTCTTTTAATAAGTGGTGGCCCAGTAAGGCAGAAAGTGCCTCACAGGGGATTTGTAGGGCCAAGTTTTATTTATGCCTCCCTCTCACCAGTTTAAACTAGAGCCATGGCCTGATCTCTCAACCATGTGCACTGAACAGGGACAACCACTGTAAGCAAATCCATACGATAAGATGCCTCAAAGAGGAAGGGGCGGGTGGCCCCTGCTTTTAGGGTACTTAACATTCAGGCCAGGGGCCACTGACCTGGAGACTTCCAGCCAGAACCCACCCCTGGAGGTATTGGTTTTTGGACCTTACAATATTAAAAATATTGAATTAATTGCCAATGAATTAATAAATTGTTGAATTAACTGAAGGCTTAGGTGATTCTAGTTATTAATGTGGATTCCTGGTTTTATTTGAAAAACTTAAAGATATGTTCATGCTGGTCCTGCACTGCACCATGGCAACGACAGACCCCGTGAACAGGCAAACGGTGGCCAAGGTTACACAAACCAAGGTTGAGCAGAAAAAAATCTGCTGGGGTTGTCTGGGGTGGGGGGACACATTCAGTGTCACTGGAGCAGAGGTTATAGGGAATGAGGTGTTGGTGTCAGATCATGGGGGTCTTCGGTGCAGTTTAGGCTTGTTTAGAGGGACTAGGGAACCACTGAAGGCTTCTGAGTGATAGTGAGCTATTTGCTGAGCTGTACAGTAGGAAGATATACTTAGAGCGGAAATCTGTCATGAGAGGCCAGGTGGGAAGGGAGGGGATGGAAGGGATCAAGAGTGGTCAGAGAATTAGGGTTGCCAGGCCTTGGTGGGCTTGAGGGTAAAGGAGGAGAGACTTCAGGACTGACTCCCCAGCTCTGACCCAGGTGCCTGGGAGGCAGGTGGTGTCCTAGGAGGGTATCAAGAGACTAGGATGGGGGGGTTGGGGAAGCAGTTGGGAGGAGGGCTCAGGCTTCTCTTCAGTGGAATGAGGAGGAGAGAAATAGGGCATCTCTCAGAAGCTCAGCAAGGCCTGGCCTAAGATGCAGAGTGTGGGGTCTTGTGTTCGACTGACTGGGATCGACTTCCCGCCCAACTGTTTAGTAGCTCATGAGCTCGGGCACGGTATTCTCCATCACTGTGATTCAGCTTTCTCATCTCTACTTTGGGGATGAAAATAATGCCTCTCTTATAAAGCGCACTGAGGATTAAACTAGAGGAATGTGGGAAGCACCCGGCATGGGACCCGGGGTGCTGCCTGTGGGCACCTGCTAAGGCTCCATTCAGGTTTGAGCTCTGAGACTCCACCCCTGACTGAACAGTAGTGAGCGTGAGGCTCCCTCCTGGGGAAATGTGTGTCTGCAGAGCCAGTGATGGTCTCCTTCAGAGGGCAGGGTCTTTAGAAACAAAATTCAGTGAGGTGCTAGAAAATGGCTTTGTTATTTTCCTTCTAGTGTGGCAGGTCATCATAATTCATGTACCTACATGTGAGAAGAGACCCCAGGCAGCCTGAGGCCCTTTTGAGGCTGACTCATGCTTAGGGAGAGCAGCTCTGCCCATCTCTTGCCATGGAAGCTGGGTAGCAAGGAAGGCAGACCCAGTGGCCCCTCTGCCCAGGCTGGTCCAGGAGGCCCAGGACTGCTCTCTCTTGCTCAGACTGCATTCAGTTAGCAAGCAATATGCTGGGAGAACTGGACCCCGTAAGAGGAAAACAAAACACGTAAATGAATACTGGGATAGGATGGCACTACAAAGGTAAAAGGAATCATGGAAACATTAAATCAGTATTTGAATTTTTTTTTAAAGGGAAGAAAAATCTTACCAACTTCAAACAGTTTGGTGGCATTAAACTCCTCACTTCCTGCAAGCAGACTCACTTCGGTGGCAGCTGTCCTGAAGGTGTCTTCAATTCCTAAACACAGACAGGAGCTCATTTTTCCATCGTTTTATTGAAAAGGTTACCAGCGCCACCCCCCGCCCCCAGCAAACAAAGAAACAAATACACCTGAACAAAGCTTTTTTTGTATTCATTACCACTCATGGGTAGGAACTTGCCAGTGGAGGAAACAGTAAAAAGCAGGTAGTAGAGCATAAAATATATTAAAACCCCAGATACCATTTGCAGCATGAAATCAGATCCAAATGTGCCTGAATGAGCTTTTTTTTTTTTTTACCATAGTTTTATTTTTTTAGACAGAGAGAGTGCAATGCAAGTGGGGGAGAGGGGCAGAGGGAGAGAATGAATCTTTTTTTTTTTTGAGAGAGAGAGAGGGAGAGAGGAAGAGAAGGAAAAAGGGTGAGAGAGAGAGAGAGAGAGAGAGAGGAGACAAGTGAGCCGGGGGCAGAGAGAGAGAATTCCAGGAGAGGCAGAGGGAGATGACGGGGGGCGGGGGGGGGGGGGGGGGGGGGGGGGGGGGGAGAACTGGGGCTTACTAGAAGGGGGACTTGTGTTTACCTGAAGCGAGGCTTGAGCTCACCTGATGCAGGACTTGAACTCAGTCTGTGAGATCATGACCTGAGCCGAATTCAGACGTGTAAGGACTGAGCCACCCAGGTGCCCCCTACATGCGTCTCAAGGAACTCATTTACTAGGTCTAGGAATGGGGTTTGGGGCAGTGGGGGACACACGTCTGCAAGGCTGGCTGTCTGCTAGTGTGAGGGTGACAAACTGAACTAGAGGTAATGGTTAATATTCTGTCTAGCAGTCAGTTTTAAGGACTGACTGGGTTCAAATCATGACTAGTCTTGTGACATTGGGCAAGCCTCTTTACCTCTATATGCCTCAGCTTGTGCATCTCTAAAGCGGAGAGAAATAAGTGCCCCCACCTCATAGAGCCGAATGCATTCAATGCGTTATGTGTAAAGAAAACACACTAGTTAAGTGGTAAATGTTAGTTGAGAGTTTTCCCTGGAGTAGTTCATTTTGAGGATGTCGCAGTCCACAACTAAATACCAGATATCTCCAGTTCCAGGACTTTCAGCATTGCCAATGATGCTTCAAAGAGAATACGCCGAGCTTGTTACTACTTGCTCTGAGGGACTGAACCCAGTTTGCCTCATACTTCTTGGTTCCTCTTTCATCTCCAAACTACCATTCCCATCCAGGCTTCCCTTACAAACAGGGATCCTGTGCCAGCTGAGGCATCCAAGGAGGCTGGTGCAGTGGAACATAGACTAGTTGGTGGAGAGCCTTGGCTGCCTGCTAGGTGTGACTTGATTTCCTTTAAGGGGCTCTCTTTGACTTTATGTGAGGCCCCTTGAACTTATTTGTAGGGTTGACTTAAGGGACAAAGTTTTACAATGTAATCACTGCCAGGCCAGGGAGATTGCCTGCCCTGTGACTCCTTCCAGCAAGTCTGAGAATCAACAAACCAAATAAAGAAAGAGATCCTGTAAAAGACAAACAAAAAAAATCCTTTATGGAGCCCTGAAATACTGGAAGATCCAGGAATAGAGAGGCAAAAAGGGTGGATGAGAAGAAAACGCATGAATAAGGTGGCAAGGTCAGATGAGAAGAAAATGTATGAACAGTGCTGCTGGCACACTGCTCTTAGTGGTGAGAGAAAACCAGAAGGAAACACTCAAAATGGTGGCAGAGAAACGTCCACAATGGTGGTCACCAGGTGGCAGGCTTGGATCTGGATGCCAGCCTGGGAAAAGAAAACAACAGGCAAGCCCCCAGCCCTGACAATAAATGCCGTCTGTATCCATGAGCCCCATATCCTTCCTCCTGGTGGCAGTGGAATAGTTTAATGGTTAAGAACATGGACTCTGGGTTTAGACTGCTTGGATTCATATTCAAGATTGATCGCTTGTTGCTTGTGTGACTCATACAAGTTTCCACAGCTGTCAAGTGGGTACAATAATAAATACCTATTTCATGAGGCTATTGCAAGGATTAAATAAAATAATGCCTAAAAAGACCCTAGAAATTGGCATGACATTTAAGTTTTCAAGAAACCCTATTCTTCATGATCTTCATTATCATTTTTTCCTTCTTCATCATCTTTGCTTTCTTTATCTTCATCTTCGCCTTTGTCGTGTTTTATCTCATCTCCATCATCATCATCTTCTTCATACTGTCCTCTTCCTTCTTCATTTTCTTCCTGTCTTCCTCCTCTTCCTCCTTCTCATGTTATTATTATTTACTGGCCTATTTCTACCCATCTAAATCCCATCGCACCAGACTTCCAACTCAGCTTCATTACGATGAGCAGAGGACAGATCAGGAAGAGCATCATGATGGTTGCTCCATTTCCTGAAATCCACCTGCATGGCTGACATGGAGCCCAAGCTGCTACCGGTTAGAGGTCAGCCGCATTTCCTACACATGCTCTTTGCTAACAGACACATGCCCAGTCTGATCCTTCCTCTCTCCCCTCAGAAACCCCTTTGCTCTTCCACTTCTTTTCTGTTTCAGATCTCAGCCTTACGGTCTGACAACCAAGCTTCTAGGAGGAGAAAAAGGAAGTCTGGGGGTGCAGGGATCAAGTTTTCTGTCTCTGATATTTATCTTTCAGATGAAGTCATTTGGAATGTACAATTTCTTTCAAGAACCCCAGTTATTATTTGAAGCTGGTATTCTACCTGGCAATGGGAACACATAGTAAATATAAAACTGCAGACCAGGAGAGGGTACATTTTTTTTTTTTTTTGTAAAGGGGCAGAGAGTAAATGTTTTAGGCTTTGTAAGTCACAGGTGGTCTTGGTTGCATATTTCTCTCCCCCCTCAACTCCCCCTCCTCTCCCTCCTTTTCCTCCTCCTCTCTCTTCTCCTCCTTCTCCTTCTCCTCCTTCTTGACCCTTTAAAAATGTGTAGGCCATATAAAAACAAACCACACTTTGACACCCAGCTGCTACAGACAGTCACAATTATTTTTTACTCCCAATATGGCCTCTCTCCAAGTTTGCAATTAGTTTAGTTTTTAAAACACTGACAATGCAGTTTAAAGGGACAATTAATGACCAGGTTTCCTTGGTTTCCTCCCTTGGAGAGTTCAACAACTCTCACATATCACTGACAGGGGTACCTGAATGGGCCTCCTGTATGAGGCTGTCAATCCACTCATCCTAGCTTCCTTATCAGACCACAAACGTCTCTCTGTCTGCCTCCCTTCAAGGCACAACAAACTCCACATCAAAGTCCCAAGTTAACTAGAATCTCTCCTTTAAATTAAACAAGTACACTGTGGCATTGCATTCTAGGTCATGGCTACTGCGATTATGCATGAGACTCAGAAAACCTGTCTTTTCATCCATTCAGCTCATTACTCACCTCTTGTTGTCTCAGCCTCGTTAGAATTCTTATTAGGGAAATGGTTGTCTTTAAAAAAAAAAGTCATTTTCTTTGAGGCTTAAATATAAATTAAAAACCTCCCCTTAAACTTGGAGCCACTCCCTTGTGTATACCAACCTGGACAGTTTGGACGATCACATGTCCTAGATTCTGTTGCAGTACATGCGTAGCCACAAGACCTGGTCCGTTTCTGGTTGCCGTTTCCACAGGTGACACTACAGACAGACCAGAGACTCCATTCGCCCTCACCATCTGTGGAATCTGGAAGGGAGCCAGGGATATGGTCACCAGCTTCGCCCAAAGAGTCCCCAAATCCCTCTTGTCAAGCAGCCTGCCAGTTGTCTTCTTCCATCGTTTTCACTGTTGGAGAGGACTAGATGCCAGCTGGAGGCAAAAGGCTTATGGCTCCAGGGTTCATTTTAGGGATTAGCTTCATGAGAGCAGGAAATCTGTCCAAGGCTTTGAGCACTGTAGTGGTCAGCATACGGCCAGGGCCTGACCCCTAGAAGGTGCCCGGTCAGTATTTATTGAGAATGGATGCATTTGTAGAATATGGGATCATGGAATACCATGGTAGGTAGGTTTCAAAGATAACCACCATCAGTTCCTTCCCTCCCATTACATACATTCATTGAGAGAGAGAGAGAGAGAGAGAGAGAGAGAGAGAGAGAGA
Organism: Suricata suricatta; assembly: GCF_006229205.1. Lineage (NCBI taxonomy): Eukaryota > Metazoa > Chordata > Mammalia > Carnivora > Herpestidae > Suricata > Suricata suricatta. The sequence goes on from NC_043711.1 coordinate 68,970,117, forward strand.
GAGAGTGTGTTTATATCCTTTTCCTTAAATCTGAGCTGACTGTGGCCTTAAGAGGGCCTGGCAGCTTCTGATATTTGCTCTAGACCTCTAGGCAATCCGATCACTGTGAAAGAAGCTGAGGCTAAACTTCTGAATTATGGGCACCACATGGAAAGAGAGGAAGCACATGAGGGGCTGCAAGGCACATGTTAGTGAAGCCTGTTGAACCTTCCAGCCCATCCCAGTAGACAGATGAATACAGTGGATGCTTTGGAGCACAGCAACTGCATAGTGGGGTCCTGCCTGAACTCCTGAGCCACAGAATCATGATCAATAATATACTGCTGTTTTTTGTTTGTGTTTTGTTTAAAATTTTTATTTTAGAGAGAGCAAGAGTACAAGTGGGGAAGAGGGGCAGAGGGAGAGAGAGAAAGAAAGAGAAAGAATATCTTAAGCAGGCTCCATGCTCAGCTCAGAGTCTGATGTGGGACTTGATCTCATTACCCTGGGATCATGACCTGAGCCAAAATCAAGAGTTGCATGTACAACCAACTGAGCCACCCAGGAGCCCCTAAACCACTGTTGTTTTTAAGCCACTAAGTTTTGGGATTGTTTGTTATACAGCAGTAGATAACTGCTGCCTAAAAGTAAAGCTAGAAATGATCCTTTGAGATTATTGTTTATTATCTATCCAATGAACATTTATCAAGCCCCTATTATATGCCTAATTATAGGCATAATTCTAGTTCTGTGGGAAATATTATTAACTAAAACTTTCAAATATTTTTGTCCTGGTGAAACCAATATTTTAGTAAGAAGAGTCAGACAATAATCAATAAACAAAAAATGAGTAAGTTATACAGTATACTAGAAGTCAATAAATGGTAAGGGAAAAAAGGAGTAGACAAAACTGGGCAGGGGCGAGGGCTGAGAATGTGAGTGGTGTGAGAAAAATTGGCATATTATCAAGATGAAGTTCCTCTTTTTAAAAGTAAAGAATCCAAGTCCTAGAGGGACTGGGGAACTTACCCAACGTCATAAGGGTAACAGAAAGGAAAGCTTGGGCTTTGGTGCTAAGCCCTTGGTCTGCACAGCATGACCCTCTCTGTAGCATCTCCACTCTGTAATCCTTTCTCTTGGTTTATCCTCATCTTCCCACAGTCTAGGGGCCTCTGCCAGTGCCAAACCTGGGGCTATAGGCATGTGCTTGGCAGGGAAGGGGCCCTTTCTGTTCATAACAGGTCGTGGTGATTGTTATAATGTAGGCCCAGCAGGAATGTAGTCCACACATGTTTCTACCTGCAGGATGGGCCTTGTGCCAGCCTCCCAGGCTGCTGTTTACATGGCATCCACTCTGAACACTCCTCAGGCAAACACAGGGCTGCTGAGTCTCCTCAGCCCATTAAATGGAGTTGGGGAGGGGGGTGTTGTTCATGGTTGTGTCCTCTTCCTTAACCCAAAGCAGAGAGTTGGCCCACACCTTGCTTGCCTTCAGGGCCCCTGCCCATTTCTTCTCTCTTCCACAAAAGGAATCTTTTTGTATTTTGATTATCTTTTCCAGCACCACGGCCAAGCAAATGTTTGAAACTACTGTCTCGTGTGAAGGAGCTGGGCCTGTTTCCCCAGCGTCAGCCTCTCCATCTCTCTTATCTCTTACTAGGCATCAACAGTAGAATTGGAGAGACAAGTTGCTCCCAGAGGGCCAAACCACCTCAGTAAGGGCGGTTGCTGCTCCCTCCAAGAACTTTGTGGTCTGGTATCTCTTGGTAATCTCCTCGAGAACAGCAGACATGTGCCTGTAACAATCATGAGATCACGCTCTGGTCAGCGGGAGCATCTGGGTGCAGTGGATTATAGGCACACATGAACACACTCAACCACATCCGACATGTCCACCAAGACCAGATTTTTGAAGGGAACAAGAACAACAACAAGAGAAGTCATAAGTAAAAGTTGTAATGTCATTAGGCTCATAAAGGGGACAGTAGTTCAGTTAGAAAAGGCTTATTAAATCAGATAGAGTTCATGTTCTTATATGCAAGGTACATAAGCTAGTGATGCCACGTGGTCTTCTTGTTTTGTTCAGATGAAGCAATGGGACCTCAACCATCTAGAAATATCCTGCAAACTCTCCTTCCTGTTGCAGTAAAATGGAGAGATATTTTGGGAAATACCCTTGAACTTTGAGATGTCATCATAAAACCTGCCATGGAGCTTATATTGGAATCTTTGCACAAGGTAATTTCTGGTCTTGGTTTCTTGGATCTGAATTGTTTAGTGTTAATAGTTTTTCTGATATGTGAAAAATGACTTCCATAATTCCTTTCCCACTATGTGCCCTTTGGTAACTCGCTTCTCCTGCCCACCCCAGCCTTGGCCATGTGACTTGCTTTGGCCAATGGGAAAATAGCAAATATGATGCAAACAGAGGCAGGAAAAGTCCTAGTGCATTAGGATTTGCTCTCTTGACACAGAGGATCCTTCTATCACTATGTGAAGAGCCTGGACTGGCAACCTGGGGGACGAAGGACCAGCTGGAGAGACGGCCCAGGCACCTCAGCATGCCTAGCTGTCTAACTGGGACCCCATCACTGAGTGAAGCCATCCCAGACTATCCAGCCCCAGCCAAGCCAGCCCAGAGCTGAAGAACAATCCAGGAAAACTGCATTCTTTTTTTCTCTTTTTAAAAAATGTTTATTTTTGAGAGAGAGAGAGACAGAGACAGAGAGAGAGCATGAGCAGAGGAGGGGCAGAGAGAGAGGGAAACAGAGAATCCCAAGCAGGCTCTGCACTGTCAACACTGAGCTGGATATGGGCTTGAACTCATGAGTTGTGAGATCATGATCTGAACCAAAACCAAGAGTTGGACGCTTAACTGACTGAGCCACCCAGGTACCCCAAAACTGCAGATTTTTAAATGAAAACCAATTTTGCATTTTAAACCACTAAATTTTTGGGGTGATTTGTTGTCAAAAGTTCTGTTACAAACACACCATAAAATTCTCCCTAAAATATGCACTCTAAATGGTTAGCAGAATCTGGAACAATGAAGGGTTTATTATCCTAGTAAGTGACTTTCTTAATGTTTTTATTATTTTTTTATTTTATAAAAGTTTATTTATTTATTTTGAGAGAGAGGAAGAGAGAGAAAAAATGAGCAGGGGAGGGGCAGGGAGAGAGTGGGACAGAGGATCTTAAGTGGGCTCTGTGCTGACAGCAGAGAGCCTGACGCAGGTCTTGAACTCAGGAACTGTGAGATCATGACCTGAGCCAAAGTTGGAAACTTAACCAACTGAACCACCCACGTGTCCCTTCATGTTTTTATTTTAAGTGCTCACAAAGCCATTGATTTTCCAAATTTTTAAAAACACTGTCCCCCACATCAGGCACATAATAGCTCCATACCCAGGTGGCTAACCATTTCTATTAGGTTAGTAACGAAATAAAGCTGCCTCCGAGGGCAAAGCGTGTATGTCAGCTTACCACCTGCAGGTGCCATAGCATAATGTCCCACATGAATGTCCCAGCAAAGACCCTCATCTTGGGGAACCTCTGTTTGTTTAATGGGTGCAAAGGACAGAAAGCTTTGAGGGCAGTATTCCTTTCTGCTATAGTAAAACAAGCCTGTTGTCATTTGCTCACCTGCCAGGGAGCATTGCTCAGAACAGAAAATGAATGTGAACAACAGTAACCACTCAGATGACAACAATGACAGTAAAAGACAGTCCCTGTGACATCAAAGAGCTCAGTGAGGGAGGAAAACAGTCCACGGTGTACTGGGCTTAAGCAGTTTCAGGTCACTAGAATTCTGTGGGCCAGTTACAGTGTCTAGGCAACTGGAGTGATTTATGTCTTGACTTGGTCACTGGCAAGCCTCCACCACTAATCCTAGATAGCGTGGCTACCAATTATTGAGAGCCCAGTTCAACCAACTTCTCTGTCTAAACACACTGATTAAACTCCTATAATAATCCTGTAAGATAGGTGGAATTTCCTCCTTTTATGGATAAGGAAACTGAGTCTCAGAGAGGTTAAGGGTCTTACCTAAAGTCACAAAGCTCAAACCTAGCAGAGCTGGGATTAGATGTGATGAGGTCTCTCTGCTCCCACAGTAGCTGCTGTATATCCTGGTACTCTTGCAGCTTTAATTCTGGCCCACATTGGCTTCTCTTTTTTTAAGACACCCACTTATGTAGCCATAATTCAACATTACAAAGAAAAAGCCTTGATAAAAATCACTGTGAAATCTATTAAAACAGGACCATGACTAGTCAGAGAATTGCAAAGAACTGAATCCCAACCCAGGTTTACAGTAAGCAATGCCTATCTGATTTCATTATGTGGGTTATTCAGAACAATTTTGGCAATGGTATTCTACTATTTGACAGAAAAATATTTATTTGGACTCTTTCTTGGCCCTTGATGATACCTTAAGTCTCTACACAGACGGTATTCAAAATGCAGCATGGCAAATTGAGTCCAAAACTAAGCCAACTCATGGTCACATCATATGTTTCCACAGTCACAACTTCGGTCTAACTAACTTCCATTGTGTATTTTAGAATTTATTCTAAAGATTTCATTATATTCTATTTTTTTACCTAGACTTTTTTTTGGAAGTACTCTTTGGCCACAAATGTTTAAATTCTTATGAAAGATCCTACCTTCAAATATCTGAGATCAACCTCCGTCACAAAGACCTGTTCCTGTGGCGATTTTCACACAGATAAGACAGCACACACTTAGATACAGTGAGTCTCACTGCTTTGCAACTGCAGGAACTGGGCCATGTCTTCATCCCCTCTGTCCTTCACCATACACATCATATGGATAAATATTTAGACATTGCTTAATAGTTTCTTATTGATTGAAATAAAGAGCATTCAACTTATCCAATGCTGCATGGAATTCTGGAAATCACATGTTCCTTGTGAGCCCATCAGAGAAGTAAGTAATCATTCATTCATTCTGCATACTCTGAGCATTTACAACATGCTCAGAGTCTTGCTACTCAAAGTGTGGTCTGAGCACTGTCAGCTTCATCTACTGCATCGGACGCTGCATTTTAAAAAACCCCAGGTGAGGGGCACCTGTGTGGCTCAGTTGGTTAAGTGTATGACTTTGGCTCAGGTCACAATCTCATGGTTCATGGGTTTAAGCCCCATATCAGGCTCTGTGTTGACACCTCAGAGCCTGAAGCCTGCTTTGGATTCTGAATCTCCCTCTCTCTCTGCCCCTCCCCCACTTGTGTTCTCTCTCTCTCTCAAAAATAAGTAAATAAATAAGGCCCCCATGTTATTATTTGTGTGCATGTTAAAGTTTGAGAAGCACTCCTTTAGGGGTATTATAAGGGATGAGATTTTCTTTATAAAGTAGCAATCATGATAGCTACTCTAATGATGAGAAAGTTTCCAAGAGATACTCCAAACCCATGAAAGATGGAGGTTTCTCCATGGCCCAGAGATACTGTGAGATCCAGATGTGAGACACACTGCAGGTATTTTAGGCCTAGAGAGCTGGGGTGACAGTGACAGAGGCAGTCACAGACACTGTCCGAGTAGAAGCAAATTCAATCCTCGAGATTGAAATGGACGATGTTCTTAATGTTCATGAATTTGGCCGAGTGTACTCTGTAAGAGCTTCAGATGCAAAATGTTTCTAGTGGTGGTCCTCAACTTTGATGAGCATGAGAATCACCTGGTGATCTTGGTTGAGAAAAGAAAGAAACAAAAAGCAAAGAAAGACCAACTCCAGGTCTCACTCCTGGACATTCTACTTCAGCAGAAGGGTGGCAGTATCTCTCAAACTGGGATGCATACCGGAGTCACTCATGGAGCTCTGAAAAACTAATGCTTGGATTTCACCCCCAGAGATCCCAATTTAAATGGTCTGAAGACAAGTTTTGGCATTGGGACTTTAAAAAATTGCTCCAGTGAGTATAATGCACAACCAAGGCTGAGAACCACTGCTCTGGAATAGTGGTGCTGAGTGTACCAGAAAGCCCAAGAGGGCTTGTTCAAACAGATTTTGGGGACCCAACCCAAGAGTATCTGATTCAGTAGGCCTGGGGTTGGGGCCTGAAGATCTGCATTCTAATCACAGTCTCAGGTGATGCTGATGCAGCTGATTGGGATTCACACCATTGGTATAGAGAGATGGGGCTGGGGCCAGGACTTGCACTTTAATTTTTAATTTTTTTAAACATTTATTTATTTTTGAGAGACAGAGACAGATCATGAGCAGGGGAGGGGCAGAGAGAGAGACACACACAGAATCAGAAGCAGGCTCCAGGCTCTGAGCTGTTAGCACAGAGCCTGACGTGGGGCTCGAACCCACGAACTGTGAGATCATGATCTGAGCTGAAGTAAGACGCTCAACCAACCAAGGTGCCCCTAATTTTAATTTTTTAATGTTTATTTATTTTTGAGAGAGAGAGAGAGAGAGACAGACAGACAGACAGACAGCATGAGCAGAAGAGGGGCTGAGAGAGACAGGGAGACACAATCTGAAACAGGCCCCAGGCTCCAAGCTGGCATCACAGAGCCCAACAAAGGCTCAAACTCTGAATGGTGAGATCATGGCCTGAGCTGAAGTCAGACATTTAACTGACTGAGCCACCCAGGTGTCCAAAGAATTGGCATTTTTAAACATGTAACCAAGGGATTTTGATGTGGAAGGTCTGAGCTCCATTCTTCGAAACAATGTTCTGTGTGTGTTGGGCAAACAGTTTAAGCTGGTGACATGTCAGACTGGCACCCATGGATCCTCTGTGTTTCTCTTGCTCAACACCATGGGACTTTCCCTCCTACTTGTATCTTCTATCCTAAGCATCCATTTCTATTGTCCTAAAGGGTGTGCTATTTTTTTGTTTTCTAGAGAGGCAGAATAACACAATGGTTAAGAGAACAGATGCTGGGCTTGAACTACCTGAGATGAATCCTGGGTCTTGATCCTTGAAGCCAAATTGTTTACTGTCTCTAGTCTTCAGTTTTTCCATCTGTAAAATGGGGTATCTGCTCAGAGAGCTAATTAACTAATCTATGTGAGATGCCATGAAGAGGGGCTGTTGCATGGGAAGCGCTATGTAAATGTTGATAATTCTCCCCAGTCCTTTCTCTTGGAAAACAGGTAAACTGGAATTCTTTTGGGGAATGATGAAGGTTTCACAAGCCTCCTGGATGGAAAGAATATGGGAGTTCTCTTTCTGCTCCCCTAGTATTTGATGTGTATCTCTACCATGGCACTGCTTCCTCTCTCACTTAACTTTTCTCCCTCATCCACAGATGGTAAAATCTTCTTTAGGGAAGACCCATGTCTTTCTAACTTTTAGATTCCCAGAGCCTAGCACGGTGCCAGACACAATGCATGCTCTTCAAAAAAGGTCTTCCTGCTTTGGAAGTTTCCTGGCAGAAATGATCTCCAATATACAACTGGTCTTTCTACTGAGAAATGGAGGTGAGGGTGAGAGTGCAATGGTGCAAGACAAGTCATCCCCACTGTACAGCATTTGTTTCTAAGGCTGCAACTCATGAAGCCACAAGAGCATTGTCATGATGGATGAATTTGTAAGATATCAGATATTCCCATAACATGAGGCAGTCCTTGCCGGAGGTTTTGTTTTCTCACATAAGATGTGTTTCCCAGCTTTCCTTGCATCTATGTGGGCCATATGACCAGATGTCACCAATAGAATCTGAGAAGATGTGATGTGTATCATCTCCAGGCTGAAGGGGTTAAGATCATGAGTGCCTTTTCCAGGCTCCACCTGTCCCCTTGGCTGCCAACCAAGGAGCATAACTCAGGCGCTGATGGTTGGCTGAGCTCCAAGATAGAAGCAGCCTGGATCCCTGAATGACTGAGTGGAACTGACTTTCCCCCACCCTGTCTCCCACCCCGACTCAAGTGAAACATGACTTTTATTATTTAAATCAATGAATTTGTAAGTTGTTTGTTATCTCACTTCTCCTACTCCAAAAACATGGGACACTAGAAATCTCAACTTGGGGGTTTCACATTTATTGGTGGGAGAGCCCTACTTTGACAGTCCATGAAGCACATGTTCATGTGGGTTCCCAAGGGCTGCTCCACTGCCAATGTCAAACATAACATGGCTACCTGGTCAACAGAGGCAGCTGGACACATTTCTTTTTACTAAGTTGATTTTTAGTATGAATTTTTCAGTAAAATATACATGGAAGTTAATTTGGTGCTATCTTCATTTTTAAAAATAAAACTCACATTTTTGGGAAAAGAAAGCAGAATGTCAAACACCCCTTACTAAAAAAAAAAAATTAAATCCTAGGATAATTAGTATGATTTAAAAATTATAGGCTTTCCAGAAAAATGTGGCTGCTGGTGCCTCCTTGGGGCTTCTGTGGGACAAAGTCTTTATGAAGACCAAAAACCACATATTGTAAACTGGGTTTTGCTTGGCTCCATGTACATTAGGCCTCATCATCCTCATTTATTCTCCCCACCAATTTTAGATCACTGGGTGGTAAACTCACCATATTCTGGCTGGTCTTTGGTTTCAAAAGTCCGGTGGCCTGGGGCTGGACGGTCCCAACCCCTGGGGGGGTTGAGGAAGTTGCTGTCATCTGAGGTACTGTCGAACTTATAGTCTTGGTCCCCGCTGTTGGCCCTTGTTAAGGACAAGGACCTCTGCCACCAGGCCCTCCAGTCGGGGGATGGGACTGACCAGCTGGGCTTATTCTCTGGATGCTGGTCTTTATCTGCTTCAGAGTCAGGACCATCCACCACCTCTATGGTGACCTGAAGAATTCAGAACAGGCCAGAGTCAATGAGGAGTTGACAGCCTCCAAACTAGGTACCCTCAGAAGAAAGTCTAAGAGAGTAAAGGGAAATGATGGCTGTGTCCCTCATGGAGGAAAGCTGAGACCACATGGTGATATGGAATGAAAAACACCCAGGGATGGCCCAAATGAACCACATGACCAGACAGAACTGATGTACTGATGTACATGGGCCTTAAGTTGGGAGGAGATATGTCATCACTAGGGTTCCTGATTTACTGAAGACTACATTGCTGGGAAGTCTTTAATTCAAGGAGTAAATGTGTGCTATATGTATTTCTAAGGTGACATAAGAATAATTATAATAAAACCAAATGTTTATTGAGTACTGGGTCTGTAACCAGGCACTGTTTTAAATGCTTTACATATATTCATTTATTTAATCCTCATAATAACCGAATAAAGTTGGTACTATTTATTGGCCCCTAAGGTTGAATATCTGCAAAAATGGCTTCAGCAATTCATCCCATCTTTGTATGTGTGTGCTGGACCTCCCATTAAGAAGTGGAGTTTATTTCCTCTCCCTTTCATTCTGGCCAGGCCTTGTGACTCACATTGTTCAGTAGAATATGGTAGGAGTGACACTGTGACAAGCCTTATGAAGTCTTGCAGCTTCCATTTTCATTCTCTTGGAATGTTCCTGCCACTCAGTAAGGAAGCCTTACACATAGAGGCCAAGTGAAGGGACAGGCCACTTAGCAGAGAGCTGAGGTACCTCAGTCAACGGCAGCTCCAGGGCCCTAGTCATATGAGTAAGGCCATCTTGGATGTTCCAGCTCAGTTGGGTTACCACAGTCATTATCATGTGAACCTGAGACAAGCTCTTCTGGCTGAGCCCTGTTCAAATTCGTAACCCACAAGACTGTGCACAATCCAGGGTCATAGACAGCAATAGGGTCTTTTCACAGAAAGTTAACTACTTGCTTAAAGTCACACAGCTAGTAAGTGGCAGATGTGGACAGTCTAGCCCTAAAGCCCATGCTCTAAAAACTTTGCCACACTGCCTCTCAACAAGTAATAGAAGTACTGTCCCCTCGTACAAGTAGGGGGGCAGGAAGGCCACAGAGGCTGATAAGAGCTGGCTGTCACACGTTGTGTAGAGGTGTGAGCATAAGGTCCTCAAGAGCTCCAGTTCTGACTTTCACCCATTCCTCATCCAGACCCTGAGTGCACACTCCTCAACTGACCCTGAGGGTCAGAGCAGATAATCCCGGAGCCATGGTTAGAACTTGCTCTTGGATATACAGAGCCTAGTTTTGAAGTCATGGGGCTAGAAGAATGCAGTTTCTTGGCTCTGAGAGACAGTCAATGTAGAGAAACTTATTTAAAAAAAATGTAATAAAAGACTCATTGGGTTCCTTTGGCCATCACATAGCCCTTGCAACACCCCCTGGATGAGTTGTGTGCAAATGAATCAGAAACATGTGCTCCGAGTAATCAGCGCAAGATGTACTGGGCAGATGCGTTTCCAGTTTTGCCCTAACTTGACATCTGAGAGAGTTGCTGGGACGCTCTGCCAAATTGCACCAGGGAGTGCCCATCCCTGAGACAAACAGCCCCTTCCTTGTGTGCTAGGAATGAAGAGGTTTGATTTTCTACTCAATTTGACCCTCCAAGGAAGTTGCTTAGCCTTTGGTAGGCCTGGACTACAGCCTTGTGTGGTCCAGACACAAGGTTAAGAGTATGGCTATCAGTCCCAGAGTACCCCCGGGTTACAGCAAGCCAAGTGAATCTTTTTCTGGTGTGGGATGTCTAGAAGGGCATCATTGGCTTTATTCCATGCCACCCTCATTCTCCAGTCCTGTAAGCATCTATTGCATATTTAAATAATTACGGAACTTTTAGAAGTTTTCCAGAAAGAAAAAAGGGGAAGAATGGAAGAGGAATACATTATACATCTTATATCACTGCTGTTTGTTGGAAAAGCCGGTTGCTACAGAGTGACTGGGACCCATTTGCCGTCCTGGAAGGACAGGTGCCCCTGGAATGCACAGCTGGGAGATGCAGAACTGAGCCAGGCAGTGACAGGGCAATGCTGAACCTTGGGAGACACAACCTTTCTCCTCTGTAGTCTCGTCCCCCTCTGCCTACAGACAGAACGACTGAGCAGCAGCAATCGTCTGTAAGGCTATTAAGGGTCTCAGAGGGGAGAAGCTGCCAAGAGCCAGGCAAGCCTGCAATTATGGTAATGAAATCAGTCTCTGGGTAGAAGATAAGGGGGAATGTGCCCAACAGTTTTGGTATTCCGTTTGTATTCAGACTGGAGTCGAAGGGATTGCCTAAGCAGATGTGCCCTGCAATTTCTCCAAGCTGGGAATAAAAACAATTTCATGTTTTAAGCTATTACCGTCAATACGATTTTTCCCCCCAAACCATTGCTCAGATCCAAACAAAATAGATTTGTTGCCTGGCCAGGCAATAAGTAGCAAAATACAAATTTACTCCAAAAACTATATCGATGACTGAATCTCAACAGCTTAGAGGTTTCTTTTTCCCCTTTAATTTCTGGCCACAGCCCCAGCTGAATTAAAAACAAAACAAAACAAAAACACACACAAATCTTAGAACTCACCATTCCTTTCAGTTAACAATGTGGAAATCTCATACTGATATCAGAAGAAGAAATCTAATCTTGAACCTGAAATTTTATAGGCATCCAATTAAAGAAACTTAATGAGCATGATCAGTGGCTTCTTGGATGGCAGGGATTAGTTTTATATTTCCTGTTGCTCTCATTCTTATTTACATGTTCTTCAGCATCAAAGAATGTGTGGATAAAGATGCCTTAAACAATATCCAATGTGATAGGCTGAAGACCTGGGAGTATAGCAGATTTCCGAGCTGATAAAGATGCTAGACCTCACCATCTTTCCTGTTCCTTAATATGCAAAATTGATGTGCTTTAGTATATTTATTTCTTCTGGACTTTTCCACACCATGAGTCAAGACAGTACAAGAGAGAGAATTCTTTCAAAAGACCCAAGTCTAACTTCTAGCAGGAGCTTGTCAGCTCAAAAAAAAAAAAAAAAAAAAAAAAGAGAGAGAGAGAGAGAGAGAGAGAGAGAGAGAGAAAAGAAAAAGAAAAAAAGAGTCCAAAATAAGTGCCAATTTGGGGAATTCTGTCCAAAATTGGGAAGTGAAAATAAAATCCTATGAAGTGTTAGCTTCTTTCCTTCTCTTGATAGTTAAGACATTTATTGGAAACAAACTCTTTACATTTGCCCTGAAAAGCACATTTCGTAAAGAAACTAACATGTTTCTCAGTTTATTGGTTAATAAACTGATGACTCTGAGAATACAGAAGCCTTGACTTCTTAACTCAGGAAAGTCTTCTAGAACCTTATAACTGAGTCCTCTAAGTCACACTGGGCAGGTGTGGATGGCTATTTCCCATACAGGAAAATGAGCCCTGTAAGTTGAAGTGATTTCCTCAAGAGCTCAGAGCATCAGGACAAGGAAATAACCTCCAGTGAAGAGTTAGGTTCCAAATTATGCTGTCCCTCCTTCCATGACAAATGCAGCAGAAAGCACACAAAATGGACTAAGGAGGTGTAAAATCCCGTCCTGTCAGACTCATTGATGTTCCAAAAAACAACTATGGTAATTCAGCTAACTGTGGTTAGTGCTTTGAGGTTTTCAGTGTGCTTGCCCAAACATTATTGCTTGTTCTACACTAGTTCAATCTGAATTTCAGGCACAGAAACTGATTTGGAGAATTCAAGTTCCTGAGGGAAACAGAAAGGTGCAGAGCTGGCCTTAAAACTAATTCTTGTTGGGGCGCCTGGCTGGCTTAGTCAGTTAAGCCTCTGACTTCGGCTCATGTCACGGTCTCACAGTTTGTGTGTTTGAGCAGAGTCAGGCTCTGTGCTGACAGCTCAGAGTCTGGAGCCTGCTTTGGATTCTGTGTCTCCCTCTTTCTGTCCCTTTCCTGAAGCAGCTCTGTTTCTCTCAAAAATAAAATAAAAATTAAAAAAAACTTAGTTCTTGTGATTCCCAGTTATTTTGTTTATTTATTTATTATGAGAGAGAGAGAGAGAGAGGGAGGGAGAGAGAAAATGCAAAGGGGGGAGGGGAAGAGAGAGAAGGAGAGAGAGAATCCCAAGCAGAATCTGTGGTGTCAGTGCAGAGTGCTTTGTGGGACTCGATCTCACAAACTGTGAAATCATGACCTGAGCTGAAATCAAGAGTCAGACACTTAACCAGCTAAGCCCAGATGCCCCTGATTCCCAGTTATTTTACATATGTTTCCTCTGTCATCTTAATTCCCTGTCATAACCAACCTGAATCTACCCATTTACCCATTTGGGGACACTTACCATATATGTGTCTCTGTATTAAGTGCTTCATGTGGATGATCTCATTTAATCCCCACCACAAACCTTCCTTTGTTCAGTATTGTACCACAGACGTACATGGGTAGTATTATCACCCTCATTTTGCAGACAAGGACACTGAGGCATAGAGAGGTCGAGTCATCTGCAGGAAGCCATAGAGACCAAGCCTGGTAGGTTCAATGGTGACGCCTGATCCCAATGCAGCTCAGGGGATGGTGTAGTTCATGTTCTGGACAACATGCCCCCATGAGAATCTTAACAGTATAGGCTTGTCCCATAGCTGTGTGCGCCCATGTCTTGGGCCAGAAATTTCTTAATTCTTACTCAGACAGACCTGCCATTTGAAAACTATTTCAGAGAAAAAGGGGGAGGGGGAATCAAAAGTAGCAGCCTTGGCCAGCTCATCTGACTGTATCTTGTGGCACTCAAAAGGCCTATGGCCATGTAAATAAGCCTGTGCGAGGAAGAAAAAAAAAGACCTTTGGGTGACTATTTTAAGTCTCCCTCAACTGGAAAAAAGAAATAAGTACATTGGTTGAAACTAATACTAAGCTTGGCTTCATCCAGAAAAGAGAAGTATTTGTTTGTGAATAGCTACTATGGTAATGAAGTGATGCAGTAAGCCTAATAATGAGTTTATTTTAAAGACCTTTGTCTTTGTTATCTGACCATCAGCTGCAGACCAAAACACCCAGCCAACAATACTAAAGTTCAAGTCTAACTTGTCCTGAGGGAATTTCCTTTCTTTCTGAATGATTTATTTATTTATTTTTAACAAAACCCAACTTCTAGAATTGTTTTAAATTTAATATGGAGATTGAGTTTAGGAGTTTGAGGCTATTTCTTTCTAATTTGTGCATTGTTGTCTTTTCATTTCCCCACTTACTTCCACAGCCCTAAGCCAGTCCCACCTGGCTTGGAGGGGTGGGGTGGAGGTAGGGTTAAAAATGCTCCTGAAAGCTGGGCTTTTTAAAGGCTTTCTCTTCCTAAAAGTTAAGAGGTCCAAGAGGGGTGTGACCCCTTTCATAGGCTCAGCAATGTCACTTTGGAAAGGTGTGGGCTATTTGGCAGGAGGGACAGCAGACCCTAGTCCTGGAGCATGGGAAACTCTTCCAGACACTGGAGGGGTTAGGGGGGTTGTTCAGAGAGAGGGGTATCAAATTCCTGTTCAGCTCCCCAGCTTCAGAGCAGGACAGCTAGGTGGGGGTGAAGGGCAGGTTGCCAGGGGAATGGGGGGAGACAAGGCCAGGGGCCCTGGCAGCGGAAGCTGACCCACTGACGTGCCTTTCACCTGTCCTCACTTTCCTCCCCAAGGACACAAAATGCTTTGAGGGCCCTGGGTGATCACTGGCGCTGCCTGCTTGGCTGAGCCGCCTCGTGTCAAACCAGTGCATTTCAACAAAAGAGCAGTGCTCTAAGGAAGGGGTAAGGGCTGCCAACACAGAAACCATCACCCCCTTTTAGAAAGCACCTCATTTTTAAAGGACCACCAGGGCACTGGTTTCCTCAAGTGCAGTGGTGCATGGGGTTGCAGGGCCAGCGCCGTGTGTGTCTGTGTGTGCATGTGTGAGTGTGTGTGAGCATGTGTGCTAGTGCACTCGCACACCGACCTAGGATGGGGCTCTCAGGGATGGCAGCTGCTTCGTTCTCTCTTTGAAAGCTTTCTGAGTGACCCTTGTGGTCTTCCAGAATAAAGAGGCCAGAAACACAGCTCAATTTTCTTTTCTTTTGGGCCAAGATCATCAGATCAAGAAAACATAGGCTGCTCACCCTCTTCTACTGTCTGAGGAAGGCTAACAGACAACACGGGGATTGTACAAAGCAGAAGTGGTGTGGCCCATCTAGGCAGTGGGCAAAAAGGTGGTAGTAGCTTAGTCTTCAGGGCTTTGGACTCTACCAATATCTGGGCTAGAGCACCATAAAATTTTTAATGCATTCTTCCCATAACCCTGATATTTACAGCTTTGGGGAAACCTATGTCCTTTGGAGTTACAGTGATCTTTGCTGTCCAAATAGCAACTCAGAAAGGTCTGAGGTTCTCAAGGAGCGGCCCTGGCCCCTTTCCACCCTGTGCTCCAAAGCATCCCTTTCAGAAGCAGCACCTGAAGAACTTTTTGTTCTTGTGCTGGGGTGGTGGTAAGACAGAGTGAAATCAAAGCACTGATTGTTTCTTTCTACCTTTTGTAAGTCTATGTAAATAGGTGGCTTGGGATCTCAGAGGAGACAAGGACAAAAAATTTCCACCTCTGTGGTCATACCTTTCTGACAGTGCATAGGGAAGTGGTATTTTATGAAAGTGCCTGAAGCTTTGCCAGAATCTGGTGTTTGGCCTTCTCATAACTCACCTGCATTTATTCTCTGCCCCTTGGTTCATCCTAGTTCTCTCCACATCCATCAACTCTAGCAGCCCTTCACCCTCAGGAAGCCAGGTGGAACTGTTCCAGAGCATTCTCTACTTCCCATCCAGCTAAACAATGTGATTTAAAATGAATTATATCCTTGGGTGCTCTATTGACCTCATTCATCATGCACATCATGGCTGCCCTGTCCTCCTGGTGTGGGTTTCCCAGGTCTAAGGATCTCAACCACTATTCTTCCCTGATATTTAGGTTCGTGTTTTAAAAATGTCCAAGTGAGGTCTGGGGATTTCCAGACTGATGGATTTATCTGGGAAAGAAGGAGGGGGAATCTTGAGAGTGCTGCCCCAAATTTGGTTCTTAGGTAGAGCCCTATGCACTTAGTAACTTTCCAACGAGAGGACACTCTCCCTGCAGCCTTCAATTCCCCTACATTTGGGACTTTTCTTGTAGCCTTGCCTAAGAAATTCTTAAATCTATTACATTAATAGCTCAGTCCTTAGCATTAAGCCCCACAGTGACATTTCCCACCTCTGGGGGAATAAAAAGGTGAGCCATAGCAAGCCTAAAATTGTTTTGGGCATGGTCTAAGCTCCCTTGGAGATTAAGTAGTCTGGTCCTGAAACCATAAGTTCTATAAACAAGGAAGAAGTCACTTCCTGCAGATGGAGGCCTGATGGAGAGCACTGTCACGCAACAATAAGGAGATGTCTACACCTTTCCTGTCAATCTGCACCTCCCTCAAGAGTATCCTCTGTTCTTTAGCAGACAGCCATGCAGCCACTTCCTGAAGAGAGGAGTGGATCAAAAATCTTGTTTTTCTAATTAATCAATTAGAACAATACAAGACTCTTTGTAAATGTTAAGAGGTACAAGATGTGATTTCTGTGTATGAGTTGTCAAAAAGTTACCTCCAAAACATTGTTCACTTCTGGACCCTCAACATTATCCTGCCCTACTTCTTCCCATCTATTCAGACCTGTTTACAATGGAACATAGCATTTTCCCTCCCTCCTCTGTTTCCATGATCCCTTTGGCACTGTCTTAAGTGGTAGTTGTGACTATCATATCCATGTCATTTCCTGGAGGGAGAAGGTCTTTCATTTCTTAATTTCCCATAAGCTAACACAGCATTTTATACACAGTAGGGGCTGGTCAACATTCTAATGGAGGTGTATTCTCAGTGACATTTCTCAGCCACTATGAGACTGGTGTGATGAGCAAAACAACTCTGACCAAGGAAATCTGAACTAAAACCGTGTTGTGTGGAGAATGTTAGTCTTGAGAGAAGGACAGTTAATTAAGCATCAGTTGTTCTGAGGTCAAGTTCCGAACTTTCAGCCATGTAAGCTAATTGGAATTTGAAGCAGAGAGAAAGAATACAAAAATGCTGCCCTTCCCACAAATGAAAAGAATCAAGAACAAAGCTTAAAAGTTTGGAAGCAGTCAAATGAGGACAGGAGCTACCACAGGGACTAGGTTGCTCAGGGTGGGTGAACCTTCCTTGTCTATCATCACTACCATCTTTGGGAAGACACAGAAGGAGGTACAAGCAAAATTCAAAATTAGGAATTTGTCTCTGAAACATGGATTTGTAGGGTGAGTATTCTTGGGAACCCAAGAGCCTAGATTTGAGTTCCAACCACTGTTTACTAGACATGTGACCTTGGGCAAATCAAATAGGAACTTCCTGAGTACTTGTTGCATTACTGATAATGGAAAAATGACGTGTGCTTCAGCTCCTTCATGAGGGTGTTGGGAGAGTCAAATCAGATCAACATTTGCTTTGTAAAGCAGGTCTATTTCAGCATAGATGAGTTATTTTTAATCCCAGGTACCCTGTTCCCTAACCTTCCATTCTCTTTAGCTTCTTCCCATCCCATCTTAGCAGTACAGATTCATTTCTCTCCAGGAACTTCTGTTCTCACCTCCCTTTCTTTTATCCAATTTTTTAAATCAGTCATTTACATTTTAGAGCAACCAAAGTGTTGTCACCGCCTGATGGTGTCCAAAGCAAGCTAAGAGGCATTTGTGAGAGTGCCTTCCTGAGTACATTTGAAATCCTATTATGCTTTATCTAGTGAACTCATGTGTTATATGTAGATGGGCCCTTTTCTAGAGCTACCATATTTCATCAATTTCAGGGCATCTCATTTTATTTTGTTTTTACATTTCAACCTCTCCGAAGTCAGGATGTATTATAGTCATTGGTGTGTCCTACTTTAAATATCAGTGCTTTCTTTTTTAGTGATTCATGAAATAATGGTTCATCTCACAATCAAGGGTGTTACACAGATGAAATACAACACTGTTCTCATAGAGATAATATGATTGTAAACAGGATTCATTAGGGGTTAAGAAGGAAAATGAGGTAAGATGGTGGTTGCTTTGGAATCAGATCATGACACAAAGAGATAGATTATTTCATCTTCTTCCACCTTTCAACTCTCCAGTATTACCTGGATATTTGGATTCTGCCCATTGATGTCAGCTTTGGAGAGATCTGGAAAGTTTGGTAGATCAAGGAGAAAGGATCTGGGGCCATCCCTTTGCAGGGAAGGGTGCCCAGAGTCTTGCCGGAATCGCTGTCTGGGGAAGGGTTGGTGGTCCAGATGCTCCCCTGGTGCTTCTTTGGAGAGAGGAAAGCTGGTTTCTGATGTAGAGTCAGTTTCCACATGGAGATTACTCTAAAACAAACAAACAAACAAGAAAGTGAACAAATAAATATGAGGCACATGATTTTAAAACACCAGCCTTAACAGTCCATTAAGTTCAGGAGCAAAGACAATTCCAGTGGTTGGAATTAAACCAGGATGGCATTCCCTATTCATTTTCATTCCCCTTGGCTTATTTACTCCAACTTCAAAAAGCCAAATCATCAGGAAACTTTTCCCAGCCTGCTACTTGGGAATTTTCTGAGGGCTAATAAGTTATAGGATATTTATTACACATTGAAGCACATCAACACAAAAGTGTTATTTTGAAGGAGAAGAAGTGTATATTCAGAGCTGCAATCAAATTACGGTTTCTTTCTCACAGCTTCGATTTATTAACCACTCTGGCATTAGTAATAGCCCCCATGTCCAGAGCTTGTTTCTTTGGTGCAGGCCATGGAATAAAAGATTTGACCAAACTGGATAAAATAATTGAGTCAAATCATTTGTTATATCCATCCATCAATCCATCCATCTCTCCATTCATCCACCTATGCATTTCCCCATCCCATCCATCCACGTGTCCATGTATCCATTCATCCAATCAACAAGTGTCAACCACATGCTTGGCACAAGTGTCAACCAGTGCTAGGCACTGGAGGTCGAGCCATAAACAAGACAGAGGCCCTATTCTCTTAATGCATACAACTACTATGGCAGATAAAATCATATCAGAGGGTGGTGACCAGTAAAAAGGAAGAAGAACATGATACAGCGTGGCCAGGGACAACATTCAATGGGTTTCTGGAGAAAACCTCCTTGGGAAGGTGAGACCTGAAAACATGCAACAATTTGGGGGAGGAATGTTCTTGCAGAGGAAACAGCAAGTAAGATGGTCCTGAGCAGGGGATGAACTCAGCCCATGTGAGGGACAGAAAGAAGGCCAATGAGGCTGGTACGGAGTGAAGGAGGGAAGACAGCATGCAATGCAGAGGAAGAGACAGGGATAGACAATTAAAAAGTAAGTGACAACAAGAAGTCATTTTGAAATTTAATGTCTTTATTCTGCAAAGAAAAGTGCAAGTATGTTGTTTTTCCCAGCTAGTAAAAAATGTCTCTATTTAGTTGTCATTTGGGGAAACTTTTTCTAGTGCTTAAGGGTGTAGAAGTTATTGGACTTCTTTCCCAAACCAAACTTTCTTCTCCTCTTGTTCTCCCTGGACCTCTCATTGGAGGTTTCCTCCATCCCTTCAGGGATGGCATTTTCATGTTTACTGGTGAAGGGAAATGTAGAGATAGAATTTCACCAGCGTTTGGGTCAGTGGTTAATGCTTTTGTTATTCTTGGGCATGTTCTGGGGTTTTGGAGTGTATATTCCAGCACACTGTCTCCACAAGCACTCCCTGCCCCCACCGCAGTGCCTTTGACCCAGCCAAAGGGTTACATCTGGTATCAAAACACTCCTGACTCTGAGTACCAAAGGTCAAGTATGGCCAGAGGATGAAACACATGCAGCAGATAAATATCTTCTTGGAGAGCTAACCTGAGGGAATGGACTTTTTTTTTTTTAACATTTATTTATTTTGAGAGACAGAAACAAAGTGTGAGTGGGGGAGGGGCAGAGAGAGAGAGAGAGAGAGGGAGAAACAGAATCTGAAGCAGGCTCCAGGATGCTGAGCTCTGAGCTGTAAGCACAGAGCCCGACATTGGGCTTGAACCCATGAACTGTGAGATCATGACCTGAGATGAAGTCAGATGCGTAACCAACTGAGTCCCTAGGTGCCTCAGGAATGGATTTTTCCTCTATTTGTTTAAACAGAAGTGGGGCTGAGGAATAAAGTTGCTGGTGCAAGGGCCACCTTTGTAATGTTCCAAGAGGCCAAGTGCAATTCTGAGATAGCCAGTCTGCTGTCTCCTCCGTAAAACATGCAGTTATAGAGTTACAGAGTGGGGGAAGCATGTTTTTGCTTGCCCTCCCTTTTGCTCAAGAAATGTGGCCAAGGGCTGTGTCTTTGTTCACCTTTCCAGCCACCTCTCTGCCATGGTTTTTGTCTCTTGGCACATCCTTGTAAAGGGAGTTGCCCTGGCATTCCCAAGCATTGCTCAATGCAATGAAGGCCAAATGTATTAGCTGAGACTGAGCCCAGTGCATGGAGAGAGGGGGTGGGAGAGGGTAGGGTAGGGGAGGAAATGGAGAGAGAAAGAGAGGAAGAGAGGGAGAGGGAGAGGGAGAAGCATGCTAAGTCTTCCCTCAACATGAGTTCTCTATCATTGTTCCCTTGCTCTTCCCCAACCCTAAAACTTCCGCAACAGTGTTAGAGAACACAGATGGATTCTCATAGAGAATTTCTTGCAGAGGATTTGTGAGTATAAGTTTCAGAAGGGGACCAAGATTTGCTTGCCAATTGCTTCAGGGGTTGCCTGTGAATCCAGCCCTAACGTTGTTGTAGTAACTGGTACATACTGCTTAACTGGGTTAAAAACAGAGCTCTCTTTCCTTTACCCTATAATGAAGTATGCTTTCGACTCCTAAAACTCACATTTTAGAAGAACGGATAGGAAACGCTATTTGGCATTTTGCTTAGACGGCTGAAAAACCAGGACTAAATATGATTGGTTTCTTGGTTTGAGTCTGGAATTTTCTTGGTAGGAGATACACTACCACAGAGTGATCCTGGCTTAGCCATGGACCACAAAAACCCATTAAACATTCTGTGGCCCAATGATTCCCCCATGTAAAAAGTCCCATGCTGTCCCAGCAGGATGGTCAAGACAACTCAGTTAGGTTGGGTCTACACATGAGAAAAAAAGAGAAGTGTAGAGTTAGGGCAATTGGCCGGCTAGCTCAGGCCACAAGCTCCTTTGCTGGGAATAGGCTGGGGCTAGAGTATGTTTTGACTTGAGTTCTGCACACAATTGTGGCATTACTCCATTTTTTCCCAATCTCCCTATTCATCCCCCAAACAAGTTCAGTGTTTGTATAGCATTTGGAAGATGGTAAGTAATAAAGAAACACCAATCACAATTTCTGAATATCTGAATTATCCTTGAGTCTTTATCAAAACATATTTAACTGGAAACCTTGACTCCCTGCAATGGGCAAGCTCCCAAACTTCCAGAAACTGGAAGTCCTGGGGAAGGATGTCTTACAATGTCTCATATAAAATGAAACTCCACTCTATTCAATCGATAACAAGATTTGGGAGTAGCCATTATTTTGGAAATTGATAATTTACATCTGGGGTGGGAGGCAGGACACAGGATCTGCCAGCAGTGTAGGAGAAAGCCTTTACTTCCTCTTGTCTTAGGAGTGTGCTGCACATCTTCCTTGCAGAGGCCCCATTGGTGGTCTTTGCTGATGGCCATCACTCCATCCATAACAAGGAGCTCACCCACTGAGTGTCCCTGTTAAGTTATTCTAGCAGAGTGATGATTCTCAGGAAGGGTGGATCTCAAAATAAAGATGTTAAATAGTTTCTGTCTTACTCAGAAAAGCAAACACCTTTTTGTGAAGGTATTAGCTTGGGAAAATCCAGGAACTGAAGAAAGGAAAATGTCACCATGCTTTCCAAGGTGCTGCAGGATTCATTTTGCCTAATCTCACATAACATAAAGAGGTCTGCTTAGACTGAGAAAATGTTTCTTTACCCACAATGTGTCTTTGAGCTGATCTTCAATCAGTGCTGCAACTCCAATAGCATTTTTCTCTCTGCAACTCTAATTTAAGAGTTGGGATTATCAATAAAAAGAGAAATAGAAGAACTAATGCCACTATATGGTTCATACACATGCACTGTTCAATGGCTGACGCAGGTGATCTATAGTGGCCAGGTCTGCTTGACATTCCCCATCTTTGTGCATAGCTTCTGCCCCCCTGTTATTTTACAACTATTCTTATCTAAAATAGAAAACAAAGTAATCATAAAATGTTAACAGTGATAATATAATAAAATGGGAGCCATGTATTTTTCCTCAGAGAGCAGTATTGTGGCAAATACTGCAATTTGCCTATCCAATTCTCTCTCTCTCTCTCTCTCTCTCTCTCTCTCTCTCTCTCAATATATGTTGGTTTTTTTTCAGTATTTGTTTCAGGTGGCAATGTTCCTGGCTAAAACTACATTTCCTAGAATCCACAGCAGCTAGAAGTAGCCATGTTATATAGGTCTACCCAATGAGATGTAAGTGGAAGGTGCTAGATGAGACTGCTGAGTAGGAGGCAGTCAGTTTACATTTTGCTTTTTCTCTCTTCTCCTTTCTCCTGCCTGGAATGTGGACACAAGTGCTTCGAGTAAAATGAGGCTGCTGGAAGGCATGAGGTCGAAGGATAGTCTCTAAGGGTGGCTGAATGGGCTTTCAACAACAGCCAAATTATGGAAAGAGCCTAAATGTCCATCAACTGATGAATGGATAAAGAAAATGTGGTTTATATAGACAGTGGAGTATTACATGGCAATGAGAAAGAATGAAATCATGACATTTGCAGCAACATGGATAGAACTGGAAGGTATTATATTAAGTGAAATAAGTCAGAGAAATATATCATATGTTTTCACTCATATGTGGAACTTGAGAAACTTAACAGAAGACCATGGGGGAAGGGAAAGGGGAAAAAAAATAGTTACAAACAGAGAGGGAGGGAGGCAAACCAATAAGAGACTCTTAAATACAGAGAACAAACTGAGGGTTGATGGGGGGGGTGGGGGAGAGGGGGAAATGGGCAGTGGGCATGGAGGAGGGCACTTGTTGGGATGAGCACTGAGTATTGTATGTAAGTGATGAACCATGGGAATCTACCCCCAAAGCCAAGAGCACACTGTACACACTGTATGTTAGCCAACTTGACAATAAATTATGTTAAAAAAAATTAAAGTAGCTGAATGGAAAGATAGGGGTGCCTGGTTCCTTGAGGGCATGGTAGAGCCATCATATCAGTCCTGTATTGGTGACCTCTGAACTTCTTTTACCACTACCACAAGGATTAACATTGACATTGACAATGCTTCACCAGTAGCAACGTTCCTTCTGGTGACTCTTACTTTAGAGCTGTGACTACCAATGGAAAGGGAATGGGCCCTGTTCAGTTAAGTGACTTGAAGTTGGGTAACTGAACATCATCCCAGGCTGACAGAGGTACCAACAGGGCATTTAGTGAGTCATTGTGGTGAACTTCACGGTGGCAGGCTACAGATGCCAGTGAGCTTGCCTAATAGCTTATTCCAACTGCCATCCATAGTCTTCTCCACAGATTTACAGAATCTGCTCATTGTTTCAGCATCTATATATTACATTTCTCAAATGCATTACTCACTGTGTAATGTAAAATTTCCTTTAATTTGTCCTGAAATACTATCATTAAACTTCAAGAAGTTTGCCCTCAATAAAAGAAACCAGAGCTCCATGGACAAATGGCTGATTCCAGAGTTTGGTCCAGGAAGTATAGATGAGTTTGGGATACTTTGATGTGCCAGAAAACTAAAAGGAAGCTTTCAGTGGTTAATAGTGTCCTCTCTGGGGTGCCTGGCAGCTCAGTCGGTTGAACGTCTGACTTCGACACAGGTCATGTTGTGACTTTTCCACCAGGCCACCGCATCCCTGGTGGCATTTTCTGGGTCATTTGGAGGCTTCTAAAGCTATGTGGTGCTGGGATCTACTCCCTCCTCCCTGCTCTCAGCAGCTGGTCCTCAGTGTCCCGGGGAAAGATGAATGGAGAAGAAAAAAGTCTCTCATCGGTAGATTGGGGACAGTCTCTAAGATATGAAGCCCAGATGCTTTCTCATTTGTGTCCTTTCTTCCCAGGACATCACTGGCCCAACCACTGTCTCCAGCTACTACATGGCCATTGTGGCCATTCTCGTGACCAAGGTGGGTCACCACAGCCACATCAAGGTCAAAGTGGTCACAATGTTTAGAGTTTCCAGTTGGCCATTTGGCACAGGTAGAAAGAGAGGTAGAGGTTCTTTGGAAGGGCATAGGGCAAACAAGGGTGATCAGCTTGAGGGGAGGCAATCAAGGTGTATAAATGAGTGGTGGGTCCACCTTTGGAGAAAGCATACTAAGTATCATTGTCCCGGTCTGCCAATAGCCACCTGCCCTATTCTGCAAACATCTACCAAAGGCTGGTATGTGAATAAAAGGGCTTAAGTGACCATTTCCAGAACTCCAGAAGAGGCACAAACTGGTGACCGGCTCCGGGAGTTTTAGTGCCTTATTTATTTATTTTTTAAAAGGCTGTGGTAACTATTCCCAGATTAACACAACCAGGCAGACTTCTTGGAGGCAGACGGGATGGCAAATTTCTGGAGGGCAATGAACAAGCATATCTACAATCGCAAAGCCCACACCCTCCAATTCCACGAGCTCAGGGGGCACCCAATAAGTAGTAGTTGATGATAATGATGGCTACGGGCCTAGTTAGATTTCATTTTAATTAGGCTCAGGCTACAGGCCTCATTACCCCTAATGGGGCTTTTATGTGGGATTCTAAAGAAAAAAACAATCTAGGAATCTTCTATTGAAGATATTAAAGAAGATATTATTAGCAATGCTTTTGGTCTCATAGACTTTGAACAACAAACAACAGAGATTATAATTAATGTCACTGCAGCCTCTCTCCTTAAAACATACTAACAATATAGCTAATTAGCAATATGTCCTCATTTGGGGCTGGACATCTGCATATTATTATCGACAATGCTTGTTTCCTTTTTCCAGATTAAAGGAAGCCATACTGCACCCAGGCATATGGCCATTCTCCTTTCACATTAAAACACTCCGTTTTTCTTCTACCCACGATAAACACACTCGGAGCTTTATCTCTGCTAGGCATCGATTTTTGTCTGGAACACTTCCATGCATCTAAAAATAAGTTCAAGAATGCCATTGGTGGTATTTCAAAAGGAAGAAGAAAATTTCCCTGTTTAGGGAGATGAAAGAATAAAGGGCACCCCGATAATCTTTACACATGATTGGGGAGCAGGCGCTTCTAGGAAGAGAAAACCAGAATAAACAAAATGAGTTTCAGGCGGTAAAATTTGCTTTCTCATGGGGGTGCACTTGCTCTTAGGGCTCAGGAAGATGGCCTAGAGACTGTTACAGCTGTGGCAGCAGGGGGTGATGGCGGCTTGTCCAGTGACGGATTGGAAAGAAGTAAACAGGGTCCATGGTGAGAACCCTGCCCTGGTGAATATACGGAGGATAAGGCTGGCCACCCTCTGCTCTCTCTGTTCAGAGTATGCGATGGTAATCATGCACCTTCAGGCAGCCAGAACAGAGAGAATATCAATGACTTTATTTTACAGCAAGCAGGAAAATGCAAATTCCTGGCAGAGGGAAAATGGCTAGAGATATGCTTCGATCTTTGCTGTGGAAGCCTGAAGACAACCCTGGGAGCTAGTGACATGGACACATCATGTTTCAAGAATGCAGGAGTGTTGCATCTGTGTTGGGAACGGAGCCTTCTGTCAAAAGCCTAATAGCTGAGGAATCTTTCGTTACAGTGGCAGAATGTATCACAAGAATGTTTATTTTAGGGCTTGGGAATGACCCTGTTTATGATCCCAGGCAAGACGTTAGAAGACATAAAGAACGGTCAACCAATTGCACTGGCTCCAGTCGGAAGGGGCCACTACTGTGGGCCACCCACTCCTCCCCTGTGCTTTTTTTTTCTTTTTTAAAAATATCTTATTTATTTTTGAGAGAGAGAGAGAGCAAGCATGAGCAGGGGAGGGTCAGAGAGAGGGAGACACAGAATCTGGAGACAGGTTCCAGGCTCTGAGCTAGCTGTCAGCACAGAGCCTGACGTGGGGCTCAAACCCACAAACTGAGAGATCATGACCTGAGCCAAAGTCTGACGCTCAGCCTCTGAGCCACCCAGGTGCCACCCCTGTGTTTCTTTCTTAATCGAAGGCTCTTGGGGCTGGCTGACAAAATGGAAGTCAACACCCCACTGGCTTGTCTCAGATACTTCTGTAAACAGCTTTGATCTTGAAAATGTGCATGTTATTGATGATTTTTCAAGTTGCGCTTTCTCCACTGCTGGCAAAGAAAACAGAATGGGAACTATTCAGGGCCCATTTCCTTTATGTCCTGTTAGGCTAAAGAATGAACAGAAACAAAACACAAATTGTTCTTTCAAGTTTAAGAAAACATGTAAGAAATAGAGCACAAGGGAAGGAAGTCAATTTGGCTAAAAAAAACCAAACCCAAAACAAAAAACAAACAAACAAAAAAACCCTTCACCCACCATCTGAAACATCTCTGCAAATGTATGAGGATGGAGAAATTACATTTTCCAGAATCCTTCTCAGGGGGAATGGTGGACCTGCCTAGAAGGCACACTTTGGTAAGTCCCTTTTGGTGTGAGACAAACCCTTCTCAAGTGCAAGCTTAGGGGAGGTTTTTGTCTGCTGAGAAGGCTGTCTGAATTTGAGGGCAGAGCTCACCTTCTCAGGGCTGTAAAGAACAGGTCACCAGTGGCCACCAGGGGGCCCTTGGGCCACTTGGAGTTTAGCCTCCCCTCCCTGTCAAATTTTGAGCAAAATATTTGATGAGTCTGGATTACTGAGGGTTTTTCAAGTTGTGCTTTCTCCATTTGTAGCAAAGAAAACAGAGTGGCAACCATCCAAGACCCATCTTCCAGGATCCAATTTGAAGAGGTACCAAAATGTTAATGTTCCTAAATGGCCCAACTATCTAAGCTGGCCCTTGCCCAGAGCGGGTGTGTGTCAAATAGGACAAGGAGACCCAGGAGGCTAACTTCCCTGCAGGGATTCAGTGTCTCCCAACATCGATTGGGGGGCTGCCAAAGCTCAGGTCAAGGGTGGTGTTCTGCTGTTGAGAGACAGAACTAACGAGCATTGGAGGCAGAGTTCAGCAGCTGACCTGGGGTGGGGGCGATCTTGGGGACCCTTGCCCAGTTTGTTATTTTAATTAAGAAGATGGACATCTCTCAACACTCACAATCAAGACCCTTCACTGAAACCTACCACAAATCTCTGCTCCAAGTACCTTTAAATTAGATTTTAAAGGAAATTGGATCTAAACCTTGAAATCCTGGAAAAGGGTTCATGGTATTGTGGACGGTGCCTGGGCCAGAAGGTATGAGGCCTGATTCTATGTCCTACCACTGCCCCTACCTAGTTTTGTAAAGTTAGGCAGGTTTCTGTACCTTTTTGCCTGTGGTTTGCAAAACATGTCTACCAAGAGTCTAAACTTCCATGCGTTGGGTAGCTCCTTCCCATACTGTCAGTCTATTTGGCCATGTGATTTACTTTGGCCAATGAATGGCCCCAAAGCAGAGGGAAGTGCTTGTGTCTTGAGGCTTGTCTATTTTTGTTGTGCTCTGTAATCTCAAGACCACTGTGTGGAGACCTGTGCCAATCTGTTGGATAATGAGAGACATTTGGACTACA
This sequence comes from Suricata suricatta, assembly GCF_006229205.1. Lineage (NCBI taxonomy): Eukaryota > Metazoa > Chordata > Mammalia > Carnivora > Herpestidae > Suricata > Suricata suricatta. The sequence continues at coordinate 68,997,664 of NC_043711.1, forward strand.
GATAATCCACCCCAGACAACCAGCCAGCCAATGAGCAGCCATTCGAATGGAGACCATCCTAAACCATCCAGCCCTGGCTGAGTCAACCCAGAGTTGAAAAGCCACTAAGCTAACCCATAGAATTGTGAAAAATAATCAGTGTTTGTCATTTTAAGCTAATGCAGCAAAAGCTAACCGCTTCAGAGTCTCGGTTATTTCTTCTGTAACATGGCATGGTGAAGTGGGATGGGAACTGCAAAGAACTTCTCCATCTATCCAATTCTGACATCCTAGCAAAGGAGTCCTTGAGAGACACTTGTTCTGGAGAAAATATTTTCCAATAGTGCAAAAAAATATACCAAATGCTTCAAATTGAAGGTAGGAAAATTAAACAGAAAATCTGAATATTCCAAATATATAAAAAAGTAACTATGATTTCAATTATTGGAACACCTTCACCTCTCCACCTGCTAACTCCAAGCTGGGTAAAATCTGTTGGAAAACCACCCCCTGCCTACTACTTCCGTCAATTACATGTGCTGCTTTGTTAACAGCTCTATTGCCAGTTTTTCAAAGATTGAACTTGAGATTTAACAATTCTCCCCTTGCACTTTCATGATGCACCTGTAAGCTCCGTGGGCTGCCAGAAACTAGCAATGCCCATTTATTAGGGAACCCCTACTGACACTATAAAACAATTATAGAGCTATCATAGACCAACTGTAACCTGAGGTGAAGAGAAAGCTGTGCGCCACCAAGACTGGCTCCCTTGCCCACCTGCCCATACAGATTGTTCTTATTTGGACTGCTGGTCTGTTCTCTAGGGAAACTGTTTGATCCCTATTTGGAAAGCTGGCAGACCATGCAATTGCGGTCCCCTGGCTTAGCCTGGCTAACCCCTCTCTATAAAGGGTTGGGGTGCTTGTTCTTTTCATGGATTCACTCAACAACAGGCACTCTCCTGGGCATGCACTTTGTGCCAGGTGCTCTGCTGTGGGTGAGACAATTCAATAGCACATCCCTTGTTAAAGACAAATGATCCAAAACTTGGAAATGAAGCAAGAGGATGTCAGTGAGTCTATCAGTTCATTCCAGGGCACAGTATGACAGGCTGGTTCAAGATTATTTAATTCTCTAGAAGGTAACTTTGTTCCATCTATTATTGACTATTGATGAGGGCCCAACCTAAAAGTTCCATGCTAACTTACACATTTTGATCCTGTAGAAATACAAAAAATGTTTTTGCCTGGTAGAATATTAACATTAAAATTTCTCATCATAAGAAAAAAATGCAACTCTGCGAGGTGATGTCTATTAACCAAACTTATTGTGGTGAGCATTTCACAATATGTACTTCCATCAAATAATTATGTTGTATACTTTAATTTCTACAATGTTATATGTCAATTGTATATCGATAAAACTAGCAAAAAAAAAAGGGAGAGATAATAACTGAAAGCTTACTGTTTTATCACCCTGTAGGACATTAACTACTTTTATTTCTAACTTACAAATTTACATCCTCATGATTTTCTTAAGTAATGTTTTAATTTTTTTAATGTTTATTTATTTTTGATAGACAGAGAGAGAGTGAGAGAGTGAGTATAAGTGGGAGAGGGGCAAAGAAAGAGGGAGACACAGAATATGAAGCAGGCTCCAGGCTCTGAGCTGTTAGCACAGAACTGGATGTGGGGCTTGAACATACAAACCATGAGTTATAACCTGAGCTGAAGTCCTATGCTTAACCAACAGAGCTACCCAGGCGCCTCTTAAGTAATGTTTTAAATATGTGTTCCTCAAGTCCTCTGGTCTGACATTAGCATCTTAGTTCTCTCATTAATTTAGTTAAATGAATCTATGATGTGTATTCATTTTATATATTTATCAGACTCAAGTTTTTAACATTATGAAAATCATATTTGGAGTGCCTTTTTTCTTCAAGGACTTCAGACTCCACTGGGGAAGTTAAGAAATACTTACACACATATAAAATGCAAGGTAGAAAGTGGGAAATTCTTTAAGAGTGGAAGTTTTCACTGTAAGGAAGTAAAATTGCCCAAACTCTTAATAATGACTTTATAACTCACCATGTATTGAATCTTTAACATCACCGTATCACGTTGTTTCATTTTCCCTAAAAGACCCCTGTCTGGATACAGGTCCCATGCAGTAGCAAGCAGAAACAAATATGGAGAAGCATTATTTGTTCCCAGGGCTCCTCTTGGGATTTCTCCTCTAATGAAGGGACCTGGGGGGAGGGCAGTATGAGGGTTTGCAACAGACAACATGTGTATAGGTTTAGTGGTCTCGCCAGTATAAACACCATGGTATTAAGATGTATTCGTCTGATTCTGGGCAGGAAATGGATGACACTGAAGTCCTGGGTGACCAAGGAGAGCTGAATAAAGGAACAATTTACAGATGTCTGAGCAAGGAGGCTGGAAACCACTGAAGATCCTGCAGTACCCAGGGCCACAAAAGCCAGGGAGATCTTATTCCCCCAGGCCTGAAGAGGCAAGGAAGGAGAAAGGTTCTCATTACCAAAAGCGAGAGAGTGAGTTGTGTGTGGGGAGACATAGGGGGCTTATTCAATACTGCAACTTCCCTCTCCTCTTCCTCTCATCTGCTGCCTGAGAGCAAGGGAGCCTGTTGATGTAATACACACAGATCAAGCACCCAAGAGATAAGTTAGGAGGGAGAAGGGCAAAGGTTGGTTCTAGACAGAGAAACAAAAGATATAGGACACACAGCTCATGTCTGGGAAAACCACATGATCACTCATGCCAGGCACTGGATGTTAAATCTAATCCTCACAACTTCCATTTGAAGTAGCCATGAGGACCCCTCATCCAGGGCTGGGGAAGTGGAGTCAGAGAGGCCCCTAGCTAGTAAGTAGGCTCCACATCCCTGTTCCTCCCATTGTGCTCTGAGGTCCTAATTTCTCCCCTGGAGGTACTGTTTAGGGTAAGAGGGTCTGCAGCCCCTTGAAGCCCCCAGCCTACCCCTGGACAGGAGTAATGAGGGGTAGTTGTTCCAAGGGGACTGGCTTACGAGCACTGCCTTCAAGCACACTGTTGATTCATTCCCCAACTCTTCTCCCCTACTTTGTTTTGTGGGGAACTCCTGGACCCATTTTCTTAGGAAGACTCATACTGGCCCAATGCTTCTTAACTTACGCAGTCTGACTGTATACATTAATAAATATATAATATATAATTTAAATATATCTTATACCACATATATTTATATATAACATATATTGATATTTACTTATGTTTTATATATAATTTGTATTTATAAACATATATTACACATTACTTATATATTACATGTATATATATATGAATATAGTCACACTATACAAGTTCAGAAATATTGAGCTAGTATGAGTTTTCCTAGGAAAATGAATCTAGGATCCCCCCTCTACTAAACAAAGTACATATTTAAATATATATATTTATAAATGTAAATTCTATCTATCTATCAAGAGGAGATGAAATAAGAATGAATCGCACATAGTACATCATGCAAGCATTGTGACTGCTATTCAGGGGGCCAGATGAGGCAAAGAACAGACAAAATAAGTCACAAAGGGCCAGTCCTCAAACATGTGTTGCTTTGGATATTAGTATTTGGTGCCATCACATTTATCCTCATGCTTGCTAAACTTGGGGTGAACTTTGAAAGTGGCAAGGGTCCAAATGGCTGGCCAACCACAGTAAAAGGTTTAAGTAAAATGCATGCAGAGAATACAGAATGAAACCCTACAGAGCAATGAGCAAACTACAACCACACCCAAGAACATCGAAGAATCTCACAAACATGATAGTGAACAAAGCAAGTCAGATACCAAAGAACATAAAACATGATTCTATTTATACAAAGTTTAAAAGCAGGTGAAACTAACAGTGCTGTTAGAAGTTAGGACAGTGGTGGCCCTGAGGATGCTAATGACCTGCAGGGAGCCCTTGAACTTATGGGGCACTGACTATGCTCTGTTTCCTAGTCTGGAAGTGGGTCATGCAGTACCTTCACTTTGTGAAAATTGATTGAGCTGTGTGCTTATGATCTGTGCTCCCTTTGGTATGCATGTTACTTAGATGCAGAACTTACCCAACTACTAAAACACAAAAGAAAACAAAAAAGTAATCCTAGAGAAATGGCAATTGGCAAGATCAGAGATATTTCTTAAAGATGCCAAGCTTCTCTATTACTGCTATTTTCTTTTTCTTTCTTTCTTCTTCTTCTTCTTTTTTTTTTTTTTTTACATTTATTTATTCTTTGAGAGACAGTGTGAGACAGAGAATGAGCGGGGAGGGTCAGAGAGAGAAGGAGACACAGAATATGAAGTAGGGTCCAGGCTCTGAGCAAGCTGTCAGCACAGAGCCTGGCGGGGGGGTTCAAACCCACCAACCGTGAGATCATGACCTGAGCCGAAGTTGGATGCTTAGCCGACTGAGCTACTCAGGCACCCCTGTTACTGCTATTTTTTGAACAGTAAATGGCACAGGGAAACACAGCTTTTGAAAAAAGATGGGCTCCACCTGTAGAATAGCAAGCATCCCTGCGGTAAACACATGTCTTTTCTCCATTTTATTATTCCCTTTTCTCATTGGCCTTTCTAGTGTTCATGGGTATATTGTTAACCTTTGCTCTTGAATGTTTCCTGCCCCCGCTCAGGCTGAGCTCCTATCTTCCCTATTTGTAACCACACCTCCATCTCCATCACCTTTTCAGAAATGTCTTCTCTGTGCTCGCCTTGTCCCAACAGTCATCATGCATCAGCTGAGTGCCTTCCAAAGTTCCCCAGCAGGTGGGTAAAATTACATCACCTCCACTGTACAGACAACAAAGGTGAATTGAGAATGTTACCAAAGTCATTCAACTAATAAAAGGCCCAGATGGGGCTGACCGTGACTGTGAATACAGTTGACTGGCAGGGGCTGTAGATGGTAATGCTGGACGGTGGAGACAAGAGATGGCAACCTGTGTTGGCAGAAGCTACAGGGAAGAATGTTAACCACCCCAGCCTAAAGGGAAGGATCAGGACAGAGAGAGAGAACCAAGCTAGATGACCAACTGGCAGCCTTTCCAAACATGCCTACCCTTCAGGAAGGAGGGAGTGGTCAGTGCTTTAGTCTTTTGAATTCTAAAGCCATTTTCATTTCCACAATTCCCTATTAAGACATAGCTAGTCCTGAGAATAGTCACAACAGACCCACCTGGCAAGAGCAAGGTGGGGATGTAGCTCCTCATGTTGACAGAACATGATCCTGGAGATCAGTGGGAAGAGGCGGCATATGGAGAGAGTTTCTGAGTTGGGCCCAGGATGCAGGGTTCCCGTTCTTCCTATCAAATTGTGAGCCTCACAATGGGGTGCTAAATAGCTTCTAAATAAATAGATGGAAGGACAGAACAGGATTTCAAAGCCCCATTGGTGTAGGCATAGCTGAATCACCCTACCTCTCTGATGTTAGGATCCTGGGATGTGGGGGGATGAACAGAGGTTCTGGCAGAGGTTGGGAAAGTTCTCCCTGCCTCAGTTTCTGGCCTGGTCTCCATGGGTGAGGTGACCCCAAGTTCTGCTCAACATGACATGACATAGGCATATGCCTCCCAGTGATGTCATGAGCAGTGCCCGGCTTTACCCCAACCAGAGAGAGAATGTAGAGACAGCATTGGAAGGTCCAATGCAGACGACCACCTGTGGATGACTGATTCACCATTCAACGCCCAGTGAGTGCATCAAGCAGAAGCCCTGGTGGAGCAACATGGGGCAGCAGCGACTTGGGAAGCAGGGACAAAGGGAGACTCTGAAGGAGATGAGGTGTAGGAGCCCAGGTATTTTGTTCTCTTAAATTCAGTTCTGATTCTGAATCTACTTGCTTCTCTTCAATGTCAAATAAGAATCCAAATATATTATATATGTATGTCTATATACATATTTTTTTACATATACACATTTATAAGTGTGGATACACAAATGTGAACATATGTTCACCAACCTCATGGAAAGAGGTAATAAGTTGAGTTATCACTTGAACCTACTTGTTCTCAAAGTGTGGCCCCCAGACCAGCAGTGTTAGCATCACTTGTTAACTTGAAAAAATGCTGACTCTCAGGTCCCATCCTGCAGCATCAGTCTCTGGGGTGGGGCCCAGCAGCTTGTGTTTTAACCTGCCCTTCCAGGAATTCAGAGGCAGGCTAACATCTGAGATCCTGGGCTCTACCCAGGAGATCTCGGGTGGCTGGGTAGTCATTAAGGAGCTATTATTCTGAGGGTCACATTAGCAAAGGGAAAGATTTTCTGGAAATTAAGGACTCAAATGGTTGGTGAACTGGGGGAAATGTAACCAGGTAAATAGCAAATGAGCTCCAAGGCATCCAGTCCATCATGGGGAGACTCTGAGCAGTCACCCACTCCTCAAGGATTCTCCTCTCCCTGAATGAGGATACCCAGGGCAGAGCTCCTCAACCCTTAGGTCCTTGGGTGAAGGAAGGTGCTGCTGAGTCGGGTGACATTAGGAATCAATACACAAGGTGAAAAGGTAGAACTTCAAAGATGGAGGCTGTACTATAAGACTTGACTTGCTTCCCACTTATTCCCAGCATCAGTATCTTCTAGTCTCGCCCTGCTCATTTAGATAGCTAGTCTCCTGAAGGGGACAGCAAAGAGTTTTTAACTGACATCCCCTTCACAATGTATTTGTCTCTGAATAAGCCATTCTGGGCCATAGGGAGGGACAGGCTTGGGTTCTGACTGGCTACAGGATAAACTTTTCTAGCTTAGAGGGCTGGCAGATTAAACACGGCCCACAAGGGGGCCCTCATGAAGGCCAGAGAAAAATTATCCATCACTATAGAGAAGGCAGGGAAGAAAGAAGGCAGGACACAGAGGAGACAATTGGACCAAGAGTTTCCTTTAGGCGTCTCAAATGCCAAGTGCTATTACCATGGTTTGGAGATGGCTCCTCTTCAAGCCAGAGAGTTCCCTGCAAATCCATCACAAGGATAAACCCCAAAGTGCCCAACATCTGAGTTGCAGCTTTCCAGATGAAAAAATGACTCAGGTTTGAAGTTGGAGAAGCAAAATCTATCTGTTCCCAGCATATCTACAGCCCTTACCATCAAAACCAAATGTGCCCCATTCCAAAGGGAAACACCCCTGAGGAACATTCCTTCAACATCTCTCCTGCACACTTGCTCCTTATCCTTCCAGGGAGGCCTTCTGGAAAACAGAAGCCTGATGCATGAGACCAATCCAAGAAAATGCTCTCTTCAGACAACCCGCACAGGCCCTGACCAGATAGGGCTTATGTAGCAGCCAGAGCTCCACTCTCCTCCAGCAAATTTATACTTGGTTCTGTGAAAATACCATTTGTTTGCTTCAGCTCACTCTCTCATTCACTCCCCAAGTCTGCAGATGGAAAGACTGGTTTGGAGTTAAGAGAAAAATCCATTTTTAACCAAATGCTGGGTAGTCAGCCCCTGAGAGGTCCAAATGCTCATTTTCCCCAGGGGTTTAGAGAAATGCACACAGTATGTGGAAACTTCTTCAACAAGGCACATTACACTAACTTATGAATGTCTTTTGAAATCCTGACTTTCAAAAGCAGGCTCTATAAGGTCCGAATATAGAGTTTGTTACAAGTAGATCTGCTCCTTCTCTGACCAAAGGAAATAAGTTTCTTGCTTTTCCTAAGACAGAAAAAGCATCTTATGATCCCTCCCTCCCACATGCCACTGTTGGTTCCCTTCCCTCCCTGGCCAGGATCTGAGGTCTGCAGTCCAACTAATAGAAGATCACGTTCCCTGGAATTCCCACCCCTCCCCAAGGGAATTTCTCCCATCCCAGGTCTTGAACAAAGATTCCACGATGCATGTTTGATCTCTTCACGCTCCATTTTCATTAGTCCTTCACACTTGCCATCACTTGGGAAAATACAAACAGCATGGTTCAGTTTTAAGGTTAAGAACTGACAGTCTCCATAAACATTTTTACAAGGGAAGCTGACTTATCCACTGCCAGGATTTGGTGTCTGTGAGAGGTGGTGAGGTGAGATGAAGGCAAGGAGTGAGTAGTAGAAGCCTTCAGCGTCAGAACGAGAGATCAAGTACTGGGCCTTAAATGTAGTGAAAGATGCCCCTGTGGCCTTGCTGGCAATGAACTGGGTTGATCTATCTCTGGATAATTAAGGCATCACAGGGAGAGACAGGGAAACTGGAGATGCAGCATACCCCAGGTATGAATTCCTGACTTATGGAAAATACAAAGCAATCAGTGGTCCTAAGTTGGGAGACTGAGTGTCATGAGTATTAAAAGTGACCTGGGAAGAGGTTATAAAATCATTCTCATTCTCGGGAAGAGAGAGACAGAGGATAAAATAGATGGGTGCAAAGTAGTCCCAGAAATTAACTCACACTCCACCCTAAATCACCTCAAATATTTAAGAGCTAAACTTATCTGGGATTCATTTTGAATGGTGTGTTGGCACATGAGCTTCAAGATCTTCATTCATTTACTCACTCAAGATGTAAATACTAAGAGCCAGTTACTCCATTCCAAGCACTGGGAATGTGATGATGAGTAGACAGATACCATTCTTGCCTTTATGGAGTTTATAGTTTCTAGCAGGGATTCTCAAATTTTGTTGTCCCTCCTGATGCCCAGGTCACACCCCAAACCATTTAAATCAGGATGTCTGAATAGGACCCAGGTAGTTTTCGAAGATGTCTAGGGGATTCCATTGTGTTGCTAAGTTTGGGAATCACTTAGGATTCTCTTATTTTTTCTTCTTCTTCTCAAGTTAGTTAACATACAGTGTAGTCTTGGCGTTGGGAGTAGAGCTCAGTGATTTATCTCTTACATATGATAGCCAGTGCTCATCCCCAAAAGTGCCCTCCATAATGCCTGTCATCCCCCCTCCTTCACTTAGGATTCTTAACCGAGTTGCAGTGATTTGCCCAATCAATAAGCACCGAAGCCTTGCCAATCACTTACCCTGAAGCTCCATGTGTCCACAAGGACTTCATCCTAATGTCTTCAGGACAAGTGCAAAATTCTGTGTAGCTCCCAGAGGAGTTTCCTAACTACAAGTACTAGCCACATTCTTAATCGCTGGTAGGAGCACATCCTTATTCCAAACCCTAAATAAGAACACATTAGCCAGTACCTAATCTGATAATGGTATAAAATATTTGAGATCCAAGCCATCCCAGAAACTCTAAGCCTCCCTGCTGCCATAGCTACAAGGTTATTTCATGGTATAAAACCTGGGAACAGACTCCCAGCAGGTTTAAATCACCCCAATGTCTTTGTTAAGAAAGAAGAAGAGAATTTGGTTGATAAGCCCTTTCCCTAAAGTCTCTCTGAGCTTTTATATTCCGTGTTCCCCTTCAAGCAATCAATGGAAATCCATTATAGATTTTCTTGGATCTACTCCTGGATTTTCATCAATTTAGAAAGGAAACATTACATTAAGTCTTTTTCTGGAAGGCCCCAGGAATTTTCAAAAATGAGAATAAAAGAAAAGAGAGAGAAAAAAGGGTTCTGCTTTGAAGTTACAATGAACGTGCCAGAAGAAACAAAACAAAATAAAATAATAAAAGAAAACAACCCAAAACCAAAATGATGAATCCTGAGAAAAATGTTGCAGAAGCAGGACTTCCCCTGCTTCCCACTGTGCATTCTTAAGGCTGAAGTGGTCCCCACTCAAACAGCCAGAGCCTGCCAGTTGGCCAGCCCAGCGACATTCCACTATAGAGATTAAAACCAACTTTATGATTGTGGTGCAAATAATAAAGAGCCTGGCAGGGTTTCCTTCCAAAATGAAAGCTCATTTATTTTCCGAGGTGTATAATTTGGTTGTAAATGTTTCCTTTGGGCCAAAACATCCCACATTGGGTTCTTGCCTGGAACACATCACTGCTTTGCTGGAGAAGAATGGACTCCGTGTGGTCCTGCTGCATCCATCCACTCGGCATGGAGGGGTTCAAGTTGGCCTGCTCTTCTTCCCATCTGGAGCAGCAGCCAGTCTGCTGGGCAGAACCAGACATTGGGAGGCGGAGGCTTGGGCTGGGACTGGCTGCACCAGCTCCCAAGCCCTGGTCCACCTGTGAAATGGGCAGGCTCACCACTGGCCCTCACTCATACCTGTTATGATCCCTCTTGGTGGTGGGGAGAGTGGAAGATCATTAGGAGACTGTAAGACTTGGCTTTTCTTCTATGTCTTAGGTCCTTATTTTATTTATCTTTTCGAAAATCATCCTAAAAAAATCCGCCCAGCAATGACTAATATTTGGATAAAAGCAAAGTCAGATTCTTTCCAGGGCTCATGGGCTGACCACATGTACTTGGGGCCAGAATTTGGCCCATGGTGTGTAGCCAATCTCACCCTAGTATAAACAGCTTTCTCTCCTATATAAGCAGCTTCAGAAATAACAGTCCCCCCTCTTTTTAACCAGTTTCATGTTTATCAGCTCTCTTCCTTACATCATATACTTTCACCCTGTCTTCCATTTGTATCTTCATGGTAAATTCAAAGCCAGTGGGATGCTTTGTAGATAAATATATAGTTATTTCACTCCCCCCCCGCCCCACCAAACAGCTGGTAACACAGAACAAGGAAACATCTTGTGGGATCAGAGGAATGGCATCAAAATCATCATGCGACATCCCTTCAGGATATCTGAAGTTGTTACTCTAACACTGGGGTCAGGGTGCAGAAAGGGGAAAGAAGGGGAAAGAAGCAGGCTGAAAGGAGAAACAAAATCCGGTGCACTTCACTGAAGGGAACATGGTAGAAATGAGTGTTATGTGACCTGGCTCAAGGGGTGAAGTTCAATGGTCTCACATATTATGAAGTCACCTGCTGGGAAACGATGAAGCGTGCTTTGGCTAAACCTAGGACACTTCTGAGATTGACCTCACAGCAGTATGTCAGGCAAAATGTTACATAAAAACATAGCTTTCTACAAAGTGTAGACATCTCACTGCTAAGATGAATGGCCCACCAATTTGACAAGATTATATCAAATTTTCCAGCTAATCATGGCCTGAGTCAGTAAACCCACCAGCTATGGGCAATCCCCCCTCAGCTTTTTGGATAATCTGTTGGACATCAGACTGCTAATTCAAGTGGAGAATTGAAAAATGTTCTTAAAGGAGAACCAAGGAATTAAATGCTAGAGAATAAAGGTTTCTGATAATTCACGCACAAATAAATGTACTAATATGAATGGGGAACCATAGCCTTAGTCTCATGTAGCAAATTCCTTCAGTACTTTTTGCTGCTGCCATCAACTACATAGCCCACCTGAAACTTGAAAAATCAGGTTTATACAGTATTTGGAAATCACAATACTGATGTAGGATGAAGTCACAGACAAAATTTTGACTTTTCTCAGTATCAGGCCCATCAAAGCAAAGGACTCCGACAATGCCTGTTGCATGAAAGTCATTTTTACACTGTGGTTAGAGGTTTTTATTCTAGAACACACACGTTATGCTGAGATAAAAGAGAAACCAAGATCTGACTTTTTGAAAACCATAATTCTTTCCTACTTCACTACCTTATGTCAATACATCTGAGCCTCTGGGGCTGTAAGTCACTTCCTGTCATGGTCAAGTTACATCTCTATGAAGCTTTCAATATTTTTCACAGTTACCAGGTGCAAACATGACTTGGCTGAAAGTCATTTTGAATTCAGAATATCGCCTACAGAGGTCTGGACAGTGTGTTTTGAGAAATAATTACCTTCATGCCTGTCTTTCTTTCAAGTTGCTCCTCCTTCTCTTCCTCCTCCACTTACACACACACATACACCCCCGCATACATGACTTTCCTAACAGAAATGCCTGTGGTTCCAGCCAAGGCATCTGGCAAACCCTCTTGACCTGTGCAAATTACAAGCTGCGTGATAACTTCCTTCATCACATGGTCAGAAGTGAATCAGGTACAACACACACACACACACACACACACACACACACACATATGGTGACATATATAAAAGTACAATGTTTCCTGATGCTGCTTTTTGGGGTAAGTTGGAAAGGTTAATTCACAGAGGAACAGGAAATGCAGATTCAGGGCCCCCTCCTGCTCCTGACGGTCTTTTAACTATTTATTTAAAAAACCCCTCTATTCTACTTCCTCCTTTGCCCTGGGATGGTTAAAAAAATCAAAAGAATAAAACATTTATTACCATCCAGGGGTTGTTGAGTGACTGTGAATCATCCCACTAAAAAATCATGTCAAGATAAACAGTTTTACATTTAAAAGAATCTGAATGGAGAAGCCTGAATTAGTCATTTCCTTCTTATAGGACAGGGTGTTGGAATTTGGGAATTTAATTGGGGCTCTGTAATTGTCAGCTGCCAGCAAGTACATCCATTTTCTGGATCTCAGTTTCCTCATCTATGAAATGAAAACAAAAACACTCACTTTGTCTTCTCAAATACAGTGAAGGCATTTTGGAAAGCACATACTAAGGGACAGAGCAAATTTCATTTAACATGTACTATATGCAGGAGCTCTAGGGGCAAACCCCATGTGCCCTGGGGTAAACAGAAGCAAGCTACTATTTCTGCTCTTAAGACCCTTACCCTGTTTTGGCAGACAGACAGGAAGTAGGGATGTTTCACACCCTCATATAATTATATATGAGGAAGAATGCAATCATCACTTAATGGACGTACAATGCTATAAGGGTACAGAAATGGCCCGTTTCTACCTTGACAGTTCATAGAAAATCTTCTGTGGCTTGTCCAGAATTTTTGCAGCTGGTAAGAGGGAGGAAAGTTATACTAGCTGAGGGAATGGTCTGAGCAGAGAGGCAAAAGAGCATGGGGAGGGCACAAGGACAAATAAGAGTCCAATTTGGCTGCAAATACAGCCTATAAAGCAAAGAGTGAGAAAAGTTGATTAATTCCAGATATGCAGTTCCTCAATACCTGGTGTGAGACAAGGAATAGGAGAAGCCATTGGAGGTTCTCAAGCTACAGAGCACCACAATTTTTAAGAAAATTAACGTGAGTATTATATTTTGAATAGTCAAGAGAAATTAGAATGAAAAATGAGGAGATTGTGGGAAGCAAGGATCCAGTTTGCCACACGAGACAGTGGAGGGGAATTGTCTCCTGGGACAAATAGGAATGGGCAGTATACATGTGAGCAGAGTGTGGAAGGCAACTTCTGAAGGGCCCTCAGTGGTCCCATCTCCTGGAATTCACACTTTGGTGCGATCTTCCATTCCTTTGAGGGTGGGATGGAGCACATAACTTGCTTCTAACAAATAGAATATGACAAAAGTGATGGAATATCACTGATATTAGGTTACAAAAGATCATGGATTTTGTCTTGCTCATAGTCTTTCTGGCTTTACTCATTTGTTTGCTCTGATTATGCAAACTGTCATATTTGAACTGCCCTATGGAGAGGCCCCCATGGCATGAAGCTTCGGTCACCCTCTGCTAACAGCCCATGAATAACTGAATCTTGTCAATAAGCAAGCCAGTAAACCTGGAAGCCAGTCCGCCTTCAGCCATGCCTTGAGATGACTATTGTCCTGTCTGATAAACTTGATTGTGATCTGTGACTCTGCACCAGAGGTACCTAGCTAAGCTGTGCCTGAGCTCCTACCCACTGAAAATCTGACATAATAAATGTCTTTTTTAAGCTGCTAAATTTTGTAATAAGAGATAACTAATACAGGGAGGAAGATACTTAAATGGGATGGAGATGGTGGGGGACAAATGCTCTTTGAGATTAAAATTGCAGCCTCATGGCCCAAAGTTGTGCAGTCTTTTTTCTAGGCTCTGCTGATTTTAGAAACTTTTCATAAAAAGAAACCTCTCCACCACCCCCTTCTTTCACTGTTTCCTAGAGCTGATTAAAGAAACATGACTTGATTTTCAATTTCAAGCAACTCAGGGGGGCATTCCAATAGAAAAACCAGCAGGAAATTAATGCCATACACACTAGGCAAGGCAGATGCTTCTAAATCTGACATTTAGGTGAAACACACCTTTCCTTTTGCCCTCTTTTGATTTTGCATTGGTAGTTTGTTTTTAGGAGCCTGGTAAGGGGAATGTGTTCTCTCAATATAAAATGCATTCACCCCACCAATGTATTAGTGGAATCAAAACACTTGAACGATAGTTAACAAAAAACTTGGTCAAGAAATTTTTAAGAAATTATATTCTCTCTTCATTTGTGTTTGAATTACAGCAGTATCTAGCAAAGCTATATCATGCCTGTGAACTATGGAATAAACTTCCACGTTAAACCTTTTAAATGTTTTTACATGGAATGTGATTACTTGTAATTAAATTCTTTTTGCTGGTCTTCTTGTTGTGAGAAAAAACAAATTACAAAACTGCCTTACCACATAGCTTGCAGGACTTAAGGACATACAGTGTCCAAAGAAGTAACCACATTCTGTTTTTATTAGCTGAGGCTCCTCCCTGCTGCCCCCTCACCCCCCCCACCCCCGCTCCTTAATGACCTCTTCTATCTTCCACAGTAGTGGGAAACAGAAACTCTGTCCTTGAGCTTGACACCTTGGTGAGACCTGTAGTCATCTAATAGTGAGAGACTGCCACCTGCAAACCAGTCAGAGATGAGCTGTTTCTGAATCCGCTCTCCTGCTCATGTGGATTTTTCGTTCTAAGAAAATGAGCTCTGCATTTAGTACAAGATTGAGGCATATTTTCCTTCAGCCTGAGTTTACCATGCCCATCTGTGAGTGAAGGGGAAGACAGCAAAGTATAGTTTGGGTTTGTCCATGAGTGTGACCTTTCTGAACTGCTAACAGGCTCTGTCTCTCACCTGCAGGTGGATCAGCACCTCCTTCATTGCAGCTGTGATAATAGGTGAACATTCCCTTCTGCAAATTCTATGAGCACTGAGGCTTATCTCCATTCCACTAAAGCAAACACATAATCTGGATAATTGAGAAAATAAGTCCACCTTCCTTTCAAACATCTAACTATTTCGAGGAAAATGCACCTGCTACTCTAACTGCAAAAATACTGTGAACTCAATCAAACTGTATTCTCAATCACATGGGTTATAGCAACTTCTAGCTAAACAATGTTCTGCTGATTGTATCTTGATAAATATTCACAATGCAAATAAATGTTTAGAGCTGATGGTTATGGTTTGAAATTTGGGGCATGTTTAATTTCTTCCTTTGGTTTTGGTGCTAGGGAAGGACTAAGTTTCTTTTTAATTACATGTCTTATATTCTGAGAAGTGATGGACTGCATGTTAGTTAATGGTCAGTTATTAGTCATGCAATGAGACATACCTAAAGGTGCGGCAGGAAGAAGGCACAATGCTGAGAGCATAGGCACAAGTGTACACAGAAGTGCACACACAGAGTCCTGAAAGCATAAGGCATGATGAGTTATAAGGCAGAGATGACTAGCTGTCCACCAAAAATATGTACACTTGCTCCAAAGTGGAGGCAGCCAGGGAATGCATTTCCTGCATTCAGGAATGAATGTATCAGGGTATGACTGATGTGAGCAGAAGTGATGTGTCCTTTCTAGTCTGGGACCATTAAGAAGACAACAGTGCCTCCATCAGTCTGGGTTCCTGAAGGGCATGGAATTGACCACTAAGAAAGCTGAGGAGGATAGAAGTTAAATGTTGTGTCCAAGACCATAATCGGTTGGTGGCAGAGTGGGGATTCAAACTCATGTCTTCTGATCTTCAAGACAAGAGCTCTTACTGACAATGAAGAAGGAAATTTTGCTTGAACCTTCTGTGGGCCATAGTCATTCATAATGACTGAAAGTATGGACTCTGAGATCCAGGTAGCCAGCGTTCAAACCTTGCCTCTACCTCTAATAATTGTGTGACCTGGGCAAGTTATTTAACCTTATAGTGTAAAATAGAGTTAATAATAGTGCCTGCTCACGGTGTTGTTTTGAGGATTAAATAAATTAACATTCATCATATGCTTAGAAAAGTGCTTGGCCCATGCTAAGTGCTATAAAAGTATTTGACAAAACCAGCTAGATAGAATCAGGTGAGGTCTATATAACCACCACTTTAAACCATTCCACATGCGAATACTATAGGAGCTCAAGCTATGGCTGCCAACCCACCTTGTGAGACCTAAGTAACCCCGTCCCTCATCTGATGCCTTTACATCAAACCAAAAAATCACAGACACAAGAGCCCAGAGGCCACCATGCCATTGAGAAAAGGGGTCTCCAGTCAAGAGAAGCTCAAGACCATTCCCATTACAGTTTCTCTAGCCTCCACTGAAAGATCTTCCATGACCATAGGCTCTCCATCCCACACAGCTTTGAACATTTAATTGAACTCAACCTGTCACCCTCCACCCTCTGAAGCCCTTTTAGGACTTTCATTCCATGATAAGCCATCTCCTCTCATTTTCAACTTCCTCTCTATTCCTTCAACCTCCTTCTATGACTTCCTGGTCCCCATAGTTTCCTAACAATTTCCTCCCCCTTCTTCCTGGAAAACAAAACCAAAAACGCATAAACAAACTTTGCTCCTTTCAGGATGATGGCTGTTCTAGTTGTTATATGCAACTTCTGGTCATTCTTCCTCATTTATTGAAAATGTAACCTCCGGCCCAGTCTTTTTGCCAATCTCATCTGTTATCTTATTTGGTAACTTCAACATCCATGCAGATGGCCCTCCTAGTCCCTTGACCTCTCACCACCACCAACACTTTCCTCCACTGTATCTCAGCTACCCTCTGCCCTAGACCTTCTGTCAGCAAATCTTCTACACAAAGATACTTCCTGTCCTATTAGCTCATTTCCCTAGTTTTCAACTCACTGAGATCTCCAGTTCTCTACCATTTTCTCACTGTCCTTCAGTTTTCTATTTTACTTTCACTCTTATTTAGCACATTTTTAATTTAAAAAAAAATAACCATTTCTTTGTAACACCCCACAACTCTCCTTGCCTCCTCTCCCTCTGATCTATTTCATGAGCAAAACCTCAGTTCTGGCTGAATTTAATAATCCAACTTCCTTATATTAGTAGCCAAGCACATGGATGATAGGAAAAATACAATAGCTAAACTTTAAAACCTGGTCTGTTTTCCATGTTCTCAAACCTCAAATGAGTATTCAGCACTGTTCCAAAATTGATGGCCCTTCCCTCACAATCTCACCTTCTCTGGTATCCAAGATGACTATTTCACGTCTACTCTCTCCAAATCCCCTACTTTTACTCATTCATCTCACTACATATTTCTTTAATGGAAGAGAAGCTTTCCTCATCCATGAGAGTTGTATGGTTAATTCTCATATACTCACACTATATCTAGACTCCTAACTGCAAAGCTCATTGTCTTCTTCTTCTTCTCAGCTAGTGCATGGAACAATCAACCCTGCTTCTATCAAAGGTCAATTCCTATACATACATTCTTTCTTTCTTTTTTATTTATATTATTATTATTTTACATTTTTAATAGTTTATTATTGTCAAATTGGTTTCCATATAACACCCAGTGCTCTTCCCCACAAGTGCCTTCCTCCATCACCACCACCTCTTTCCCCCCTCCCCCTTCCCCTTCAACCCTCCGTTCATTTTCAGTATTCAATAGTCTCTCAAGTTTTGCATCCCTCTCTATCCCCAACTCTCTTTCCCCCTTCCCCTCCTCATGGTCCTCCATTAGGTTTCTCCTGTTAGACCGATGAGTGCAAACATACAGTATCTGTTCTTCTCTGCCTGACTTATTTCGCTTAGCATAACACCCTTGAGGTCCATCCACTTTCCTACAAATGGCCAGATTTCATTCTTTCTCATTGCCATGTAATACTCCATTGTATGTATATATAT
>NC_043711.1:69015576-69032399 GCF_006229205.1 Suricata suricatta
GATCAATTTACTCCTCAGCCCTCCCTTCTCAATCAGTCATCATTCATTTTCCCCTTTTTACTGGCTCTGTCTCAGCATCAATGATGCCCTGGTATCTCTGATCTTAAAACAAATGGGCAAAATACCTTCCCTCAAATCCAAGTCCACATGGTTCCCCTTCATGGCAAAGTTTCCCAAAGGCTTAATTATAGATTCTGTTTCTTTCCTTCCTTCCTTCCTTCCTTCTTTTCTTTCTTATTTTATTTCCCCTTAGAGAGAGGGAGAAAGAGCATGAGCAGGTAAGAGGGGAAGAGAGAGAGAGAATGAATCTTAAACAGGCTCCACCCTCAGTTTACTTAGGCAGGATTTGATCCTATGACCCTGGGGGATTATGACCTGAGCTGAAATCAAGCTGATGGAGCCACTCAGGTGCCCCTGAGTGTCTTCTTCTTCACCTCCCATTTGCTATTTTACTCAGTAGAGGCTGGTATCTATTCCCATGCTTCTTAAACTGCTCTCATCAAGGCTTTCAGCAATAGCCATGATGCCCAGTTGAATGGGCACTTCCTGTCTTCACCTTCTTTGCCTTCACAGCAGCATTCAAAAGAACTCTTTCCTTAAGGCATTCTCCTCCTTTGCTGTCCATGATACAACTCTTGGTTCTCCTCCTACCACTTCGGTTATGACATCTCAGTCTCAGTTCCCACTCTATTTGATCACTTCTCTGCTCATCATCTTCACCTGGATGTCCCACAGGCATCTCAAATTCTATATATCCAATATAGATACACTGATATGTATGCCCCATCCCCCATAAAACTGGAAGTTATCTTTGACTCCTTAGTTTTTCAACTCTGAAATACAATCTATTAGCAGATCCTGTTGGCTGTGTCAGAATGGTGTCTTGCACCCATCCACTTCTTTACATGTTGGTTCACGTCCCTTCACCTCTTGCCTGGATTATTTTATTATGAAACCTCGTAACATGTCTGCAACCTTCCCACCCATTCTCCACAAAGTAGACAGAGCCATCATCCAAAAAATCTTTAATGTCTCCTTCCTTGCTGATCTCAGAAGCACAGCTACATCCTTTATCAAAACCTACAAGGCTCCACCCTCTTCTACAAATTCTCAAATAACTTTCTCTCTTATACTTACTCCCTTTCTCCAGTCTTTTTTCTGTCCCTTAGTCAAGCCCTAGTTTCCCACCTCAAGGTTTGTGCATGTGATTACATTGCCTGAGCTGCTCTTCTCCTAGTTCTTTGCAAAGATGGCCCCTATTCTTTAGCTCCAGGCTTCAATATCATTTTTGTCACTAAGTCCTTGCTTGGCCACACTCTTTTAGTAGGTATTCCCAGGTATTCCCTGTCTTTGCTCCCTGTTCATGTCGTGCTGGCACCTATTACCATCTACTTTACCATCTATTACTATTACTGCTAAGCACCTATTACCATCTACTTTACAACTATTACTTTACTTATGAATTAATTCTTTTCAATCTCCCCTTCCAGAGCATAAGCTTGTACTCTGTTGAATCGCCAGTGTCTAGCATAATGCCTGCATATAGTAGACACTCAATATGTAAGTGCTAAATGAATGACTGGAGTAGTGGAATGCTTACTATATAATCAGGTCATGCTCTATACTTCTATGTGCATTATGTCCTTTATCTGATTGCAACCTGGCATCTGAAACAAAGCTACCATTCATGTTTATTGAAGTTCCTTTTATCTCTCAACAACCTAACAGCAACTATAATATCAGAGCCTGGGAATTTTAGATGTATATATGCTCCAATTATCTTAAAAACATCCAGAAATGGGAGGTTGTGTGGCTCCCTGAGAGAGGACTGGAAGTTAGTCAACCTGAAATAAGTAGTATGGCCTTGAGAAAGTTCTTTCATTTCTCTGGGTTTTGGATTCCTCATGCAAGAAATGAGAGGTTGGGGCTAGGTTTTCAAGAGTCTTGCCAACAACAAAATTCTAGTGATTGGTGAGTGCCTGCAACCTGGCTTCTAAGTAGTGTGCCTCATCATGGTTGTGGGGGTAGCACAGAGCACAGATGAAGTCCCGGTTCAACTAGTGAGCAGGGCAGTGATCATGCCGGCAACCACATGCTGTTACCCTGGCATACACCTGTCATACACCCCTGTGCCTTGATGACACAAGAAGCACTTCATTTAGATTGTTAGGACCAAGAACCTCCCAAAGCACAGCCATAGCAATTCTCCTGCCAGCATCCACCTGTCCTCGAATCTCAAGGGGGAGCCCACAGATGGCTCCCTGATGTTGCTTCAGGCTGAACATCTGGTATTTCGTGGGTGCTAAGTTTTTCTTTTAAAATGAGTTTGTGTGGCCTACAGACAGCCCCTGCCACTTGGGCAAGCTCCATCTCACTGGCAAGTTTCCATAGCACTTTCACTTACACCACATCCTAAGTGGTGTGAAGAACTCCTACCCAAATAATAGTAGAAACATATAGAAGCCTTCCAAGTAGTAAATTGAACTAATGGTTTGAGCAATCTTGGAACAACAAGCATTCAGGGGCCCAGAGAAAAGATGCAGCCTTTTTAATTAGAGGGTAGCTTTTAAAGCTGTGACCCTGTCTCTTAGTTTGCCCCTGTGTTCACATCCCTGTCCTTCGTTCACATTAGTAAGGTGGAAATGGCACTCTTCTTGGGTCCACAGCACAGAATTCTTACCTTATATTGGGCCCTGCCATTCTGTAACTTGAGTTCTCTGGGTCTGGTCAGGCCCACTTGCCTTCTCTTCTCTCCCACTTCCCCATTTGTGAACAAATTTAGGGCCAAGGACACTGACATTCATTTTTGGATTATCCCAGAGCTTAGCATTGGGCCAGGCCTTGGAGAAAAAGCAGTGAAGGAACCACTCTGGGGCATTGGGACCACACTGAACTGTTCTTCAGAGCACGGAGGCCAGCAGTGAGAACTTGAGACAGAAAAGCTGTCTGCCACAGGTGCCTTCAGAAGAGTCTCTCATTATTTCCACCTGCTGCTCCGCAGTTAGAGTTACTCTCCTTGGGATTCCATGGCCTCTCCAACTATTTCCAGTTTCTTCCATTGGATACTTGTTCCCATTTTATGTGAGATTTATCTCATTTAATAGGTGTCTTATGAATTGCTTTGCATCCATCAAAATCTCAACAGGAAAACTATAGCTGTTTCACACAATAGTTGTGCCTTCCTGAAAGTGCCAGTGACAGAAGCACAGAGGAAAGGATCTTCTCAGCAGTTAGCCTTTTCCCAGCAAAGTATGGCATGCTGAACCTTTTTAAGAGTAATGAATTAAACAGAAGTGGAGGCCTTGGGCCAGGATGACTTGGCCACTCTTTAAATGTTTTATTCCCTGTGGGCCAATGCACCACTGTAATAAGTGATTGCATATTGAAAAGATTATTCTGGATTGTTTGGTTTTGAGCAGGCTGGCAAATTTTGATTGCAGAAGTCTCTTCTTCCACCAGCTGGGTCTGACCCCAAGTTATGCCAGAGACATCCTACATGTTACAAGGAATTTTACCTGCACACTGCAAGTCTTCCCTCTTAGAAAGGTGGTGAGGTACTTACTTTTCTCATAGTCATAAAAACAACCCCATTCTTTTCTCACTCAGTATCCATACATGCTAATAACTTCCTGAGATTTCCACACTTAGTGCCTGTGTGAAGGAATGATGTCCATGTGGATATTAAGGAACTGCATAGAACTGATCCAGTCTTAGTTTGGACTCAGTCCTTAAAAATTGTGTACTCCACAAAGGGCAACTCCAAATAAGTTAATGAGTACTGGGATATGGACTTTGCCATTCTGCCTGATTTTGGTGAGGTGGCTCTCTGGTTTGAAGTAGATCACCCCTCATTAAGGACTTTCCCAAGACTGTCCAGAGCCTAGGGAAAGGGTGGGAGCATAGAAATATAACTCAATTAGTCCAAAAGAGTCACCATATTCAATAGAAGGCTGTCAGACCAATGGCTAGACTTTTAGGAGTGTTTGGGAACATGTAACCACAGTGATGGAATGCTCACCTCACAGCGCTCTCAAAGATACTCTTTTTTTAAAATTTTAAGTTATTGCTTCTCTTTATTGTACACGATGTGCTATAAAGAAGATATATATCCACAATTGATCTTTGAAAGAGGACCACGGGGGCAGTGCCATTTAAAGGGAATGAAGTCAAGCAGTAAATTTGCTGGTCATTCTTTTCATATGGACTGTATCTTAGCTGGCAGTTGGTCTTTGATGTTGTAACAATAGCACTGGGCCATGGAGGCAGAGGAGGATCCCCATAACACCAAAACTAGTCCACACTCATTACAATTTGAAGACCAGTCTGCAGGGTAGTGCACATCAGGGAGCAAAGAGAGTGGGCTCCAGGGCTTGAGGGTTGCTTTTCCCAGTGAAAAATGGCCATATTTTCTGTACTGTTCACTCTGCCTGCTGCATTCTTTACTGTATTTTTCACTGAAATCTGATACACATATGGAAAATGCACATATACAACTCTACAACTCAGTGAGATGTCACAAACTGAATGCATCTGTGTAGTCAACACTCACATCAAGAAACAGAATTACCAGCACTACAGATAGCCCCCTGATGCTCCCTTCTAGTCACTTCTTTGACAAGGGTTATGGGTGCCCTGTCTTCTAGTTCTTGCTGGTTATTTTACATAAACAGAATCATCCAGCATGTATTCCTCCGTGCCTGGTTTTTATGAGTGCACATTACATTTCTGAAGTTGTACATGTTGTGAGTAGTTGTTGTTTGTTCGCTCTCAGTGTGTGTATTTGTGTGTTCTACTGTTGGTGGGCATTTCACTGTTTCCAGTTTAGGGCTATTTAAATTGTGTTGCTCTGAGCATTATTTTTCAGGTCTTGGAGTGCACATTTCTGTTGGGTGGGATTGCTGGTATTTTAGTAGCTTGGAAACCAATTTTCCAAAGTGTCCATATCAGTTCACATTCCCTACAGGTACTCTACATTCTTGCCAACACTTGGGTATCTTCAGATTTTTGGATTCCCCCCTTTTTTCTTTCTGGCAGCATTTTATAGTGATTTCATATTTTCAGTGGTCATATTTTTTAAATTATTTTTTTTCCATTCTATTTAGCTATCTACCTAGTCAGTGCTCAATTCTGTGACAATCAGCAAATTAATAAACTATTAAGATAGCTGAAATGAGACTGGTCCCAACTCAACATCTGGGGTGCAAAGGGAGAAGAAAGAGAATGCACTGCAGAACAAACCTGAAGTATAAGACACAGCCTCCCAAAACCAAAACAAAACAGAGGTTAAAATACACGGGGGATTCAGGGCAGTTAAGAACTTGGGAAGAATAATTGAAAAAGATCTGGAACCAGCATGGCTAACTAGGTATTAGCAATGTATTGGCATAAATAAAAACGAAATATGATACTACTCTCAACTACAGGAAACAATTTAAAAACTGACTACTTGTTTCTCAGAAGACCTTGAGAAAATGGACTTTGTGACACATTGAATAGAGGGAAAATTGGATTAGTTACAAAGAAGATATCCTTCAGACAGCAAGTCATTAAGAAAGCAGAATATACAGCTCAGAGAATTCCATAGGTTCCTGTCCCCCAAGCTTGTCTTGTTTCTCGTGTTATGTCTGGGAAAGGAAGGTAGGAAAGGGTGTCCCTTCATCAGGGAAGTGGTTGCAGGCTTAAATTGTTCAGGCTTTGTGAGTGATGAATAACATATTTTCAGGCACAGTTCCATCTCTGCCATGGAGCACACGAATTTTAAGCAGTGAGACCGCACAAGGGAGGGCATTCAGAAGGAAGACACAGAGATTGACATGCATTTCTTGACTGACAACCAACCTTTGGTGGGCAGAATCCTGTGCTGGCAGAGAAATCCATAGCCTTTTCTACCTCTAGTTTCTCAAAGGAAGGGTCCTCCTTCAGGCCCCACCCTTCCCCTCAGCCTGATGCTGGTTCAGCGCCAGCCTGCTCCACACCACAGCCCTAGGTGATGGCTGGGTCCCACCAGAAGTGCTCATCACATCCATCCAGTATCTGCTTCTGCATGGTGGGTGAGGCGGGGAGGGGGCTGCTGTTTAACCAGGAGGCCAGCAGCTTGCCCAGTCTCTTCTCTCAAGCTGTCCCTGCTCTTTCTTTTCCTTCTCCCACATGGGAGCAGAAGCCAATAGTCTTGCATCATTGATTGGCGTGACGCAGAATGTGTCAGCCACATGGAGCCAGCCTGGACTGCATTAGTTCTGTGGTATCTCTCCCTCCCAATGAGGTGCTCTGAACAATTGATTTTCTCACATTGCTTTGCCTCAGTTTCTTCAGCTGCAAAATGGAGATAATCCCATTGGGCTATTTTGAGAATTAAAGGTGTAAATATATCTAAAGTCTTTACAGCAGTGCCTGACATAGAGTAAATGCTCAGTGTTAGCTTTTGCATCATCATTTTCAGTTTTGAAGATGAAGTTCAAAAATTAGAATTATCCCATTAGGATGTCTATTCTTAGATAAAGGAAATTAAATGCAGAGAGTTTAAGTGACTTGCTCAAGGTCACACAGCTCTATCATACCCAATACCCATGAATTAAACAATTCCTATATATCAAGGGCCATACTTGCAACATTATAAGCTCCCAGTGATTTATCTATTACTATTATTCCATTTTACTGAGCAGAAGCACAGAGAAATGCAAGACTTTTGCCCAAGGGTACACATGTTAGTAAGAAGCACAAGTGGAGTTGAAACAGATCCAAAGCCCATGCCTTTGGCCATGATGTTGGGCCTGGTAACTAGTTTGCGCTGCACGGATAGTGGGGCCCAAGCAAAGCCTTAATTAAGAGTGCTGTTGACTCTGCCTTTCTGTGCATTTAATCATCATGAGAGGAACATGTGGCAGGTAGCGTACTGGTTGCAGAAGTATGGGAGACACGTGGAAGAAGCCCAGACTCAACCCACAGCTTGGAGCCTAGCCTGACTAGATCTGCTGAACCCCAGACGATCTGCAGACGCATCAGCTTGCGAATACATGCTTATTGTTAGAGCCACTGAATTTGGGGGTACTTGGTGTGCAGCTTAATTGGGCAATACCTGAATAATACCTGGCTTTTGGTGAGTATTTTTTGGAACTTGTAACTTGCAAGAGATGCATCTTGAAGGGTGCTTCTTAAACTGTGACATGCAAATATATGGTCAGCTTGGGGCCCTTATAAAATGCAGATCCTGACTCAGTTGCTCTCAGTGGGGCCTGAGATTCTTAGATCCAGGAGATGATGCTGCTGTTCCACAGAATGCATTCTGGGTGCCAAGGCCGAGAAGTCACCCTGAGCTTCTCATCTGTGTCTCCGAGCCACAGCTGCACCTGGTAAACATTGAGGCAGTGGATGGGTAAGGGAAGGACAGTTCCTGCCCTCCAATGAGAATTCCAGGTGGGTTTCCAATACTGTGCACTCTCATAACGTCTAATGTAGCCAGGATATCAGCTCATGTTAACATTTCCTCAACCCATTTCATGGGCTAAGGATTAGAATCACCTAATGAGATCTCCCCTTTTTTACTTTTTGCCCTTTCTACTTCCTGGAATTTGAAGGTTCATGGCAATAAAACTGGCTTCCAATTCATTTGGGGCTCATAACCAACACCAGATTTCCAAATCACAATGTAATTGAGTCCCCAAGCAAGAGATACAAAGTCTATTTCTGGTTTTCTTAAATTCTAGTCAGGGAGTGCATGGGGACAAGAAGATGAGGGGAGAAATGGACAGCAACTTACAGAGGAAACCAAGTCTTCTGCTGGGACACCTTGCCAACTTGTTTTTCTGTCCAGCACCTAACTTTCCTTTCACCACCATCACCTGGAGAATTGAGCCCCATGAAATTTCTGTACTTTGGACATCCTGGAAAAATAGGAGAATTTTCTGCAAGAAGACAATCTTTTCTCTCCTTCCTTCAATTTTTCATAATACAATTGACTCTTGAACAACAGAGGTCTAAACTGCATGAGTCCACTTATGTGGATTTTTTTATTTTATTGATAAATACAGTATAATTCTGTAAGTGTATTTTCTATTCCTTATCATTTTTAATAACATTTTCTCTCACTTGATTATAAGAATACAGTATATAATATGTATAACATAAGAAATATGTGTTAATCAACTGTTTACATTATCAGTAAGGCTTCTGGTCAACAGTAGCCTATTGGTTGTTTGGTTTTGGGGGAGTCAAAGTTACATGTGGATTTTTGACTGTGTGGGAGGGGGCTGGTGCCCCTAACCCATGCATTGTTCAAGAATCAGTTGTATATTGTAGAACACAGTCTACAAATGTTTTAACTATAGGAAGATCTCATCCTGAGACTCAACTTCCAAATTCTCTGTAATTTTCCAGTGGCATCCCTGGATTGTTACAGATTCTAAACATGTTATGTGAGTGCCTTAAAAAGACTGCCACAATTTCCTAATTAAGCTAAACATACACCTACCATATGACCTAACCATTCTGTTCCTAAGTACACAGGAGAAATGAAATCATATGTTCATGCAAAGACTTCTACCTGAATATTCATAGCATCTTTATTTTAATAGGCCCAAATTAGAAACAGCCTAAATGTGCTTCAATGGATGAATGGATAAGCATGTTGTATGCATACAGTGCAATACTAATTGGCAATAAAAAGGATCAAACACTTCATGCATAAAACAACATGGATGATTCTCAAAATCATTATGGTGAGCAAAGAAGCCTGATGTACTGTACATTCTGTAGGATGTTAGTTATATAAAATCTAGGAAATGCAAAAACTAATCTATAGTGACAGAAGGCAGCTCAGTGGCCAGATTGCTGGAGAATGAGGGAAGAATAACAAAGGAGCATAAAGAAACTTTTGGAGATGATAGATTTATTCATCATATTGATAGCAGTGCTGGTTTCACAGGTGTCAAAACTCACTGGATTGTTCACTTTAAATATGCAAGGTTTACTTTATGTCACTTATGCCTCAGTAATGCTCTATTTTTAAAAATAATAATACAACTGCCACTTTTCCCTCTATCTTCTCCCCATTGATATCTCCAAGAGGTGGTTGGGAGCCAAGGCATGTTTTTCATTTGTTTCGTTGGCATTGGCATGGATATTCTATCTAGATTCCTTTGGGAGTAAGTTAACACCTGGGTGACTTATAACATCATTTCCAGCTTCCCTGGACCCTTCATATAGATTCTAGCCACATCTCGTTAGTTTTGGAAATAGAGATGTGGTGTCTGGCAGGAAGTGGCCTATTGTATTCACAGACTACCTTCCTTTTTCCAGGTCACTTATATGAGCATCTGGGGTTTGGTCCAAACTGTGAGTCTGTGAGTCTAAAAGCCCAGGGTCCCAAACTTGAACACAAAACTTTCCTATTCTATTGGCCCACAGCACACTCCTTACCAGGGGGTCAAGGGGTACTGCTCTGTCACAGAGGTATATCAGTCACAGACAGTGCTCTATGCATGATGACTTGGTTTACTAAAGTGTGCATGGGTCAGGCCAACAGGAAGAAGGAGTAGTTGGCTCACTGTTTTTACTTCTACTCAGTTTACAGAAACAACTTTTCAGTGACACATGCTGGTCAGTGCATGGGGAGTTGATGAGAAGCTACATTTGTCAAGGCACTGTGGTCTCTGCCTTTTTTAAACATTAGACGACAATCCCACACACCTTTGAGGACTTTCTATTGCCATCCATCCTCCTACCTAAAGTAACACACAAGCACAGAATCAGGCTTTCAGGAGAGAAGAGACCAGTTATCTCTTTAAACACCAGCAATTTGAGGGTTTGCCCAGGCCTGATCTTTCCCATTTCTATAATTTTGGAATTCCCCTCTTCCTCGCTGCTCTGTGAGGGCATTGCATGGCCTGATTCTGTTGCTGCCCACAGCACATGCCTTTCTGAGACTAACAGGCCTTAACCTTGTTAATGATGGCAAGAAGCAGCAGGTGCCTCATGGAAACTCTACTCCACACCTTTCCTATACCATCACTATCTAGAAAAGTGGTCACCATCCCCATGGCCTAATGTTTGAGTAGTGCTTCATTTAGTTTGGGTTCTCCTACAGGGAAACTCTGAGACAAAGAGCAAGTAGTATTATATTTGGAAGATGATCCCAGGAAGCTTTGGTAAGGGAAAGGGAAAGAAGGCGGAGAAGGGGAGAAGCCATAAAGTTACATTATCAAAACAGTGACCACAGTGGGCAGTAAATGCTTAGTCCTGAGAGGAACACTGGGCACTAGCATGTTAACTTTATTAACATTGTATTTCATCTAACCTCTGGACTCATCAGCCACAGAAAGAATGAAATTAAATTTTATCTTTTATGTTCATGGCTTCTTATGAAGTTCTTACTGAAGTGGAGCACAGGAAAGATTTAAATAAAATGCAAATAAGATCTGTTCCTTAATAGCATACTTCTCTGCTACTTTGTAAACTCACTGCATATAATCCTGGACATTAAACTGACACCCCTAACTCATCCCCTAAAGGATCATCTGTCCTTTAGGAAATGAGTACAGACAGAGGCATACCCTTAGCTGCCACTGAAGACAGAGGCTTCATGACCATCTCTTTTTTACAGATTAAACAATCCTGAGCTAGGGTTTGCAGAAGATGTTCTCAGAAGATAAAAGAGAAATAAGAGGACCACAGAATCCATTTAAATGCTATAATGCATTTAAATGCAAACAAGTTTTTTAAAAAGGTGGAGATAATAAAATCTGGAGAAGACAGAGAAACTATTAAATAATAGTCTTCAAATTCTACATGGATGGCTTTTGAAGAGGCAGATGAAATAAAGATAAGTAAGTCCAGAACAGAGATGTAAAGCAGAGAAGTTTCACCTACAGAAGAAGGAATGGTTTCTAGTTGACATGAAACAAATGGTAACCAACTGAAAGTGAAACACTAAAGAGCTGAGAAAAAGTGAGTTTCTTTAGAGGAATTCTTATAGTAATATCAAGAATAGAGACTGTGTCAGTTGTACTACTAGGTATTTACTCATGTTTTATGACATGAAAACATGTTCACAGAAAGGCCTGTACAAGAATGTTAACATGGTCTTTTAACAAATATATATCCAAAGCATTGGAAACAATCCAAATCTTTACCAATGAGGGGATGGATAAACAAATTATCATATAGTTATACAATGGAATACCACTCACCAATAAAGAAGAGAAATCTACTGATATACACACCAACACAAATAAATCCCAAGAACATGTTGAGCAAAAGAAGCCAGGGACACACACAAAATTGCACACAGTATGATGCCATCTACATGAAGATCTGGAACAGGCGAACTAATTGTGATGATAGGAATCAGATGCTGGTGCCTCTGGGAGGAATGAATTGCCTACAAAGATTCACAAGAAGGCTTTCTGGGATGATGTAGACATTCTATATCCTAATTTTGATGGTGGCTACATGGGCATACACAATCATCAAAAATGGAACTGGACTTTTAAGATTAATTTATCTTATTGTACGTAAGTCATTCATGATTTTAAAAACTTAAAAAATGCTAAGAGAGAGAAAAGAATAAAAAGAAAAAGGGGAGGAGGAGAGAAGGAGGAGAGAAGGAGAAGAAAAGGAGAGAAAAGAAGAGAAGAGGCAAGGATATAGCAGTTAGGAGAAAAAGGTGAGGACAGGAAACTGATTAAAGAGTAGATAAGCAAGGAGATCACTCAAAAAATGTTCTCAAGATGAAGACAAGCTTGGGGCTTCAGATTTAAAGGGTCCACTGGGTGCTAACCAGAACAAACCACTAAAGCCTTAAATCTAAACACAACATGATGACATTTCTGAATGTGCACTTCAGAGTTGATTTAAAACAGAAAGCTTTTAGGGGCACCTGGGTGGCTCAGTCAGTTAATCATCCAACTTTGGATCAGGTCATTATCTCACGGTTTGTGGGTTCGAGCCCCGCACTGGGCTCTGTGCTGACAGCTTGGAGGCTGGAGCCTGCTTCAGATTCTGTGTCTCCCTCTCTTTCTGCCTCTCTCCCATTCATGCTCTGTTTCTCTCTCTCTCCCAAAAATAAATAAAATATTACAAAAAATAAATAAAGTAGAAAGTTTTTGCATGGCCAAAGGCAACATAAATAATATTAAAAGGTGAGTGCAAGATTGGTCTAAACATTTACAAACTATATGAGACAAAAAATGAATATGGTAGATATTTTGCAAAGATGGCCACAGTAATTCCTCCCATTGCTGTACACATGCTCCTTTGCAATATTGCTTTTCTGGTCCTCCAATGAAGAGGAGATTATATTCCCTGTCCCCTAGACCGTGAACTGACCCAGTGATTTGCTTGACCCATAGAATGTAGCTGAAGTTGTGCAAGTTCATCAAGAGGTTTTTCTACTTCTGCTTTTATTCTCTTGCTGCTCTAAGTCCACCATGTCAAGTTACATGGGCTTGGTTCCTTGAAGATGAAAGACTCTGTGGAGACAGAGCCCAGGTGACAGCCAGCATCAAGCATCAGACATATGAATGAGGTCATCTTGGACTATTAAGCTCATGTCATGCCAACACAAGGCTAGAGCCATATGAGTAATTCCAGGGGAGATCAGCAGAAGAACCACCCAGCTGAACCCAGAGCAAGTTTTCTTGATGAGCTAATGAAATAATGGTTGCTTCTAGCCACTAAATATTGGGGAGGTTTGTTAATGTAGTAAAAGCTAAGCGGACAGTCACCCATAACTGATACAGAATTCCAGGGAGGAGAACCAACAGCCTGCCTAGGTAACTGTCAGGTAAGCCAGGAAACAAGAAATACAATGGGAGTCTTGCTGCTAAACAGGAACAAGAATTTGGCTCTGCCAACAGCCTGCCTGGGTCTGAAGCCTGGCCCTGTCCCTATCAGAGCTGTGTTGCCTTCGGCAAGACACTGAAATGTCTCCAGGCCTCAGCTTCCTCATCTGTAAAACAACTATACAAAGACTCATATTCTCTGTCAATCCCACAGAATCACTGCAAGGAAATTAAGTACAAATAAATGTCGCTTTTGCTTCTACTGCTATAAATGGCTCGGATGACCTCTTGAGTACCAGAAGCTAAGTTGTTTTAATGAAGTCAAGTAGAGCAATAAAGGGAAAAAGAGCTCATAATAGTGGTTAGGAGATAGAGAGCAAAGACACTTAGTTACATTTCAGAGTTTGGATTGCTTTACTGATGTTGTAAAAATAATCAATTTGATGGTTTATAATGCTTATATCTGTCTTAATCATTTCTAACTTTTCTATTTAAAACCTGTAGAAATTCATGGTTTTAAATCCAACTGAGATTTAGTAGAGAGGTAGTCATTTGAATTTCAAGTAAAAGAAATATAATAAATAATAGTTGTTACTATTGCCTGTGGATTCTATATTTTGGGATGTTCATTCTTCCAGACTGCTTTTATTATATATCATGGTTTTCTTACTATTATTAATTAAAGACCTCAAAGAATTAACCTGAGTCTCTCTCTGATCAATGTGAGACTCTTATTTTAATGAGGGGCTTAGATTTCATTCAAAAGTGGAAAAAAGGTTTCTGTGCATTTGTATGCAGCTGTTGCAGACAACCGGACAATTTCTTATTAGATATTTTAAAATATTTAAAACAGTGTGACAACTAACATTATGGTTTCATGAGCCTCATGAAATATAGTGTTTCTAGCTGGGCAACCTTGGACAAGTTACCTAACCTGACTTTTTTTATTTGAATCAGGAATGATGATAGTGCTTGATTCACAAGACTTTTGTTGATATACGTAAAGTGCTAAGAATAGTGCCTGGCACATAAAAGACTGGAGAAATCTAACACATAACACTGGAGAAATCTTAGCCATGATTGTTGTTATTCTTACTACTATTTTATTGGGTGCCCTTAATAATGCCAAAACAACTAGATCTTAAATAAGGGAGTATCTCTTCTTAAATGATCCCAAAGATACTAAAGCTTGGGTAAATAAACCAACCATGTGTATTTCTCATTCCAACCTCATATTTAAGAATATTTTAAGCAGAAATAATAATAAAAAATCATGTAGTCTAAGGGCTGGTTAACTTTGTGGTTACAAAGAATGAATTTAGCAACTTAAAATATCACAGAACCAACACATTTAAATGGATTTTAAGATGCTTACACATGTCCAGTAAACAGAAAGAATAGAGTGCCTACAGTTGTGTTTTTAAATATACCTGCTATTAGTGTATTCAGTTTCCTGGGCTGAAAACAACAACATAATAAATGTCTTTTGCAGACCTTCTCACTTGGTGGGACATATTCTCTCTCTCCATTTGAATGGTAATATCTTTGAAGAGCCAGAGAAATAAATTTAGTCAGGAAGAATATAAAACTTTTATAATAACAAATTACAAAAGAGAGTAAAATTATGAACTAAACTGTTAAACTCATCATTCTGCCTGGATAAGTGCATTGAGTTGACCGAATAACCAAACGCTATTACAAGATAAGCTGAAGCTGGTGGATTAGCAGCTGCTTGGGACCCAAGATACTCCTAGGAGCATTACTCCTTCTAAATCCCCCATTTCTTTTGCCCTCTTGGGGAAGTTCTTCATCCAAAGGCCCCTTTGAGAATTTAATCCACTTCCCCTCTGCAGCTGCCACTTCCACCAGCTGCTTCTCTCATTACCTTTCTGTTCAGGCAGACAAGGCCAACCCCAGGTTATTCTAATGATAGCAAACACCTCATAAAGAAATCTGCCAAATTTACTTTTCCATAGAACATCATTTTTAAAGCTTTTCATGAGTCCATGAGGAAAGAAAGCATCATGTATAAAATATGACTTCCAGAAATCTTGAAGATATTAAGAATTATACCGGCAGTGGTAGACTGGTGTTGCACCATCTGCAGAATGGGAGTGTCTTCCGTTTCCCCAAAGGAATCCTATGAGTCTGTCATTGTACCTGTTTGTTCACAGAAGATGGGAAGGCCCCACAAACTTAGGACATCTTCAGAGATGCCCCAAATTAAAATTTCTTTTTAATGTGTATTTTGAGAGACGAGAGAGAGAGAGAGAGAGAGAGAGAGAGAGAGAGAGAGAGAGAGAGAGAGAATCAAGAAGGCTCCAGGCTCCCAGCTGTCAGCACAGAGCCAGATGCCAGGCTTGAACTCACAAACTGAGAGATAATGATCTTAGCTGAAGTTGGTCTCTTAACCCAAACCGAGCTACCCAGGCACCCCAGAAATGTTCTAAATTTAAAAGAACTGTAGGCTCTGGGGTGTATTCTTTTCCATTCCTGGGTTTTGCATTTGTGTGCAAGGATCACTTTGCTAAAGCAAGGGTCCATAACACCCTGGCAAAGAGAAAACTTGGTATAAGTAATCAAAAGTTTGGAATGTATGAAATTTGGTGAGTTTCCTAATCTCTCTGTGCCTCAGTTTTTGCACTTGTAAAAGGGCATATTAACAGTATAGTACCTCATTAAATCGATGAAATTCTGTAAAGCACTTACCACAGTGGCACACAGGCACACAGTAAGCACTATAGAAATATTTAGGTGAATTCTCTCTTTAACAGAATTTTTTCACAAAAATTACATTAAAATACATTAGCAGGGACAATGGTTATAAAGTCCTTTGGGAACAATGAATAAATAATACTTATCTCTACATTGCAGAGCAAAGAGTTTCAGAAGGGCCGGTTTGAGGAAGCGATTTTAGGAGGCAGAAAATTCCGGCTGCTTCCTGAAAAAATCTTTGCTGACTTCTACCCATGCTCCAAGTTGACAGTTCTAACACTCAAGGAAAAACGCTTTCCAGGAGCAATCCTTTATTCGGAAACCATAATTAACCTTATGTCTGGAGCCTGCTCTCTTTTCCCCAAAGGCGACCCCCCTCTCCTGCCTTGGAGCGAAACGAACGGATCCTCAGAATCTCCTTCCTGAAGCGACCCTCAAGAGGGGCAGAACGCCGATAGTCTTTATTTTTTAAAAGCCCCAGGTGCCTCGGGCCCCAAGCGCGACAGGTGGCTTGACTCCGCGCCCTCCGCAAGGCTGGGGAGGGACGCGGGAGGCACGTGGACCGTGCGGGCAAACAGAGGGTGTCTCCTCGGGAAACTATTTCCTGACCTTTGGGGTTGCTTTCTGAAGGAGCAGGCTTCCTGGGGTCCTTTCTCCCAAGCCCAGTTTGGGGATATTATCCTATAGTTGAGTCTCTTATCGTTCCCCTCACCCCCTCAGAATAACATTACTCGGCCTCTGAAGGGCAACCAAAGACTGGCAGACCCCCAAACAAACACATGCATACTCTACACTTCCTCCGCCCATCCCAAGCCTTGCACCCCCAGGTACCTGACCTGTGAAAGACCTGGAGGAGATCATCTGCCAGACCTCAATGCGGGGTTCAGTCTCCAGGCACCTAACCCCACTCCTCTGCCGAAGACAGGTTGTCCCCGCAAGACTTCGGCCCAAACAGTTGCTCTTTGGTGGGGAGGAGTACCCGCCTCCTCGCATCCAGCCGGCACTGGCTCAGCACCCCGCCACCCGGGTCCCCGCTACCACGCGCGCCCCTCTCTGGCGGCGCACTCACCTGCAGCTGGGTCCGGCTGGCGTTGCCCGCGGCCGCGTCCGGCCCGTCGGCGGCTCCCGAACCGCGCAGCACTGTGATGTGCAGCGTGAGTAGCAGCAGCCCCAGCAGCAGCAACAGCTCGGCCGCCAGACGCACCATCCTCTTGAGGCGCGCGGCTTTAGGACCCGGCGCGGCGGGCGGCGGCGGCGGCGCCGGTGGCGCCGCGGGAGGAGGAGTTGGAGCCCGGGAGTCCGGCAGCGCGGCTCCCGCTTCGGCCCCCGGTG
>NC_043711.1:69032499-69151816 GCF_006229205.1 Suricata suricatta
GGGACCACCCTGCGGGCAGGGGGTAGCGGGGGCGGCGGCGGGGCAGGCGCAGCCGAGCCCCCGAGCGCACATGGGCGCCCCAGATGTGGCCGCGGCGCCGCAGCTGGAGCGGGAGCGGCCGCCAGAGGAGCGCGGGGAGCAGGAGGAGGAGGAGGAGGAGAAGGAGGAGGAGGAGAATGAGGAGGAGGGCTTCAGTGGCGGCCCGGAGTTACCTCCACGCTTGGCTCCCCCGCCCTTGCCGCCCGGAGCCACTCACCCGACGAGCCACCTCCCTCCTCCCCGAGCTCCTTCGGGCCGCCGGCCGCGCAGCCCCGCCGCGGAGTCCTAGGGTGAGCCGGCTCCAGTTGGGGGCCCCGGGTATACGGGGGCTGTCACTGTTTGGAGGTGACTCGGAAGCCCCTCCGGGATCGGCGTCCGCCTGCCGGGCTGCGCCAAGTGCGCGCACTGCTGCCGAGGTCGCTGTGGCCGGCGAGGGCAGAGCCTAATGCGTACCGAGACTCTGGGCTGTGGGTGGGTGGGGAGCCTGGGCGAGTTTAGAAACCTTTATTGACAAAGTGGAGTTGGGAGTTGTGGTGGTGGAGAACGGAGGGGGCTCAGGACAAGCCAGGTGTCTGCGACTGTGTGCCCCTTGCTGAAGCTGGCGTGCGTGTGTACCAGGGGAATGATAAAGTGTTGT
The DNA here is from genome assembly GCF_006229205.1 of Suricata suricatta. Taxonomy (NCBI): domain Eukaryota; kingdom Metazoa; phylum Chordata; class Mammalia; order Carnivora; family Herpestidae; genus Suricata; species Suricata suricatta. The sequence continues at coordinate 69,033,176 of NC_043711.1, forward strand.
TCCAGAAGGGTCTTGACACTTGCTCGTGGACGGTGGGCCGCCGCTCCCTGAGCAGCGCTGCTCGCGCACCCGTGGCGCTGGGTAGAGCCTGGGAAGGGAGGCGAGTCGGATTACTCGCCAGGCGTTGGTCCGGTGCAGCGCGCAGGTGGCGCGGCGAGAGGCTTCAGGGCTTGGCTCAGGCGCGCAGGACGTACGTGGGACACTGAGGGGGAGGTCAATCTCAGCGCAGGCAATCACGGGTCGAGGGGGCTCATCCCGGAGGCGCTGCTCCCGGAGGGGACCTGGGGGCTGGTGTCGCACGGCCACCGCTCCTGGGCCACCGCCTCATGACCGCGCTGCAGCCTCCGGCTCCCGCGTGCCGCTCATGCCGTGCAGGGGGAAGCGGACGAGTGGAAGGGCTCTGGGGTAGAGCGGAGGGCGCGGAATCTTGGCCTCGAACCCAAGAGCAAACTGGGTCCGATGGCAGGCTGGGCTCCCCGCAGTGGTACCGCGCGTTCCCCTCTCTTTTGATCTTGCTCCGGGTCCGGCCTTCCCAAAGTAGCTCAGAGTGGTGAGCGCGCTGTAAGACTGGGGCCTTTTATACTGCACTTCCTCCGCCTCCCACCGGGTTTCCTCCTTCGCTCCTTCCTAGTGCCCGCCCATCCAGTCCTTCCCCGCGTGCGGAGCCTTCAGTCTAGGCGCTCGCACAATTCATTTCGCAAATTTCCAAGCCTACCTCGCCTCTAGGACTCCAGTACTCCGGGGATGAACCTCCCGTCTCTCTACTGGTGATTGAAATTAAATAAAGAAGCAAAACTTTTTCGCCTGCCCCACCCCCCTCGTTTCTGCCCTCCTCCTCGCCATCATACAAACTAAAGATCCTTTAGTCAACTACCTTCGGAGTTCACGTCTTTACGCAAGGCATCTCAGCTGAGTCTAACCCAAATTAAAGACAAGAAACACTTCACCATTCCGAAAGTTTCTCAGGTCACCGTGGCATTTTGCAGAATTTAAACAGCACTAGTTACGGTAGGGTGTGATAGTTGAGTTTTAATTTGTGGCAGGGGAAGGAAAGGCTAGTTGCCGCCTTAGAGACGTCTTAAGCATCTTTAAAATGAGCATCTTTAAAATTCTAACCAGCCCTATCATTTTATTAAGGAATTGCCAGCTGTTTAGAAAGCACTAGATATCATTCCCTTTACAGTAATGGGGGGGGGCGGGGGAGGAATGCAGGGGGAGAAAGGGAGATATTTGGAGGGAGTGCTTGCTTTGGATTTTCAGGCGGCCAGTACTGTCCGGCATCCCATTGCAATCTCCAGGCTCTGAAATGCCAAATAATTGTCAACCGGAGCGCTGGGGGAGAATTTGAAACAATAGACCATCCGCAGTTCAGATGGGGGATCAAAGAGGGGATCCCAGCGGTTTTCAGATCCCACAAAGATCCTCCAGTGTGTTTTCTAATTAGAGTCACTTCCAAAGGGGAGCAGGGTGGGACAATGGGCACAATGATGAAATCCATAAATTACGCAGACAAACTAGAATCCTGAAGGCAGAGCGAGTGTAAGACTGGCTCTAAGCCCCAGTTGTGCCAGATTATGATGTGGGCACACAGGGACAAATGACTTTCCTATTGCCTGAGGCAGGCTGGTCTAAATTAGGATCCAGGCGCTGCTGTGTCCTTATTTCCATCACACACAGTCCCCACATGTGAGCCTCAATTGCCTCTCCTCTCATCTAAAATTAACATTTTTGGATCCTAAGGAAAAACAACTTTAAAAACACGCTGGAAAGAAATCCTTGCAGTGAGTGTAAATTCTTGTAAATTTGTAAAGAGGGAGTTAGAGATCAAAGTCTTTGTAAAATGTTGTAAAAATTATAAATTGAATTTTGGGGACAGAAGTCTTTATAAAATGTTGAATAAATGTATGAATGAATCCTATTAAAATGCTTTCATGCTGTGAGATCCAAATGCCAGGTGAGGTTATGTTCTAGTAGGCACACATAGCCAGTATTGATAAACATCCATACTCTGTCACTGAACTTGCCAAACCAAGCTGCTTTTTAGGGGGTAGGGAAAACCAGACTATAATTTTTGTGGAAAGAGAATTACAAATTTAATAGCCCAAACAAATTAAGTTGCAAGCACATTTATGGAATTGTGAATTGCTGATGAAAGTTTTAAAAAATCCAACGTCCTTTAAGAGTTCTCATGCAACTTACTCATGTCTTTATTATTGATCTATTTTGCCCTAATGGAATGTGTCTCTTCACATGTCTGCCTTCTCACCAGGCCCTGATCACTATTTCCATAGTACATTCCAGAATGCGTGTCCCCTGCCCTCCTCCAGCATATAGTTTTCTTCTTCCTGGGCTCATAGAGAACATTTCCCAGCAACGCTAGGTCTAGGGTAAGATGTGAAGAGCTGTGTTACTTCCAGGTATGGCCATAAAACATCCAGAGTGAGTGGGGCACCTGGATGGCTCAGTTAAGCGTCCAATTTTGGCTCTAATGGTTCTGTGCTGACAGCTCAGAGCCTGAAGCCTGCAGCCTGCTTTGGATTCTGTGTCTGCCTCTCTCTCTGCCCCTTCCCTGCTCACACTCTGTCTCTCTGTATCTCAAAAATAAATAAAAAAAATTTTTTTAAGAAAACATCATGAGTGATCATCTATATACAACTTATCTTTCCTTTCAACATAAGAAAGGACTCTGAGGTGAAAGGATCCCAAGTCTGAGTTACTGCTCAAAATAGAGCTATTGGACCATGAAGATCTGCATGGAGACTTGCACAGTGAGAAATAAAACTTGGTTGTTCAAAGCCACTCTCATTCAGGGATGTGTGCTATAGCAGCTTATATTAACTGTCCTGACAAGGACAGTCTTCGAGAGAGAGACACCTGTCTCATCATCTTAGTGTTTCTAGACCTGAGCACAGCGCCTTATGTGGGTTAGCTGCTCAATCAGTGGTTGCCCAATGAATGTGGTCTTTATATAGACCTTACTTAATAAACTAACTGTCCTTAAAGTGTTCCTACTCTAGGTAGCTGACCTATAAATATTAACTCTTCTATGTCTTGACTGTACTATTCTCTCATAGATTTGTCTTGTATGATTGGTCTGTTTCTTTTGCAGACAAGCTTATATAACTGGAATATTTGAAGAAAGTAAACAAAATTAACAAGTCAAAACTTTCTTGCAAAAATTATTGAAGAGAAACTTGTAGTCTACTATATCAGGATTTTATTGTTCCTTTTTATTAACTAAAAATTGTCACAAGACAGTAAAGAGCAGTTTTAGTAATCTTTAAAAAACGCTTTTTTTTAATATGGAAAGATTTAAGTATATACAAAAGCAAGAGACTAATATCCTTACATACCTATAAACTTCAACAAAACTCATGTTTCATCTATATTCTTATGTATATCCCTTTCAGATTATTTTGAAGCAAAATCCATGACATCATATCATTTCATTTTATGCATATTTCAGTCTGTATCTCAAGAAGGCAAGGGCTCAATTAAAAAAAATTTTAAACACATGTACACTGTATGTGAGGTATAAAACAGATTTGAAAAGTCAAAACCAGAGACTGTTTGGGCACACGAACAATTAGCATTTAGGATTGCAGTGGAGGCCACTATGTATTCACCAAAAATTGTTTCTTCTTCCTAGACTACATTTCCCAATATCTTCTGCATCTAGATTCAATCACAGGACTGAATTCCGGCCAATAGAATGTGGGTGGAAGTGATATGTGTCACTTTCATTTCTAGCCCAAAAAGTCTCCTGTGCATGATCCTTCTCTTTTTCCTTCCCTGCTGGCTAAATGTGTCTGCCCAGACCTTAAAACAATGATCAGCCTGGATCCCTGGAGCAGAACCACTACCCCACCCCTAACTGTGCCCAGAACACCCTGGCTTTTGTGTGACTGAGAAATAAACTTTAAAAAATGTGTTAAACCGCTAAAGTTCGAGAGTTTGTTATAGGAGTTTTCACCACCTTCCCTAATAAAAGCGGTGATATTCTGAGAAGAATGGGTGGCAAATCTTCCTTTTCCAGGGCCAGATAGCAATTTTTTTTTTTGTCTTTGGGCTGCAAGGTTTATGTTGCAACTACTCAACCCTTCTGTTGCAGTGGGAGAACAATCAAAGATAATACATGAACAAATGGGTGTGGCTGTGTTTTCATAAAACTTTGCCTACACAGCAGGCAGCTGGACCACATGACTTGGTTTGCCAATCCCAGTTCGGAGACAGTGGCACACCTCGCCACCTCCTCTCAGGTGCCATGAGGTTAGATGGGTTCCTCTTGCTAGCCATGTAACCTCTTGGGCCAGTTATTGTACCTCTCTGAGTCTGTTTCCTCGTCTGTAAATTGGACCTAAGAATGGCTGTTCTAGGGATGTTGTGAAGTTCAACTACCACTTCCACAGCAAGACAAGGTGAGTAGTCCCAGGTCTTTGGCTCTACTAGACGAAGGACACCATGTTGTGTCCATGAGGACAGAGAGCTTCTTTGTGTCACTCACTTCCAAATTTGCATAGTAGATGCTCCATAAATATTTGTTCAATGAATGCAACTTTTAGAAAACTGCTGGAAATTGTAGCTGAAAGAATCTAAGATAAACTCTAAGCCTTCAAGGAAACACAAACAAACAAAAATCCCAAAGTGTTTTTCCATTAGAGTCCTTTGAACTATGAAGGGGTCACAGTGCTCACAAGTGAGAAAATCACCACCCTCAGAGGCTCAGAGGTACTCCCAGGGGCTCCACCCTCTGAAGCAACAGCAAGTCTTGTGGGACACCTGGACCTCTGGCTTCTGCTTCCTGGGGCTCCAACACACACACAAAATATGTGAAGATCGCGGGGATGCCTGTGGCTCTCCCCACTCCACCCTAAGGGCCCCTAAATGTACAAAGAACCTGAATCCACTGAGTGCATGACCTCTTGAGGAGGCCCAGAAACTGCATTCCAGAGTGAGGTCTGTCCTCCTGGGCATGAGCTGGAGCAGTGGGGAGATTGAGTTGGACTTATGAAAAAGTCTATGAAGGCTCTTCCTTATGTGGCAGGGTCCTTTACTACATTTCTAGTGTGATATTAAAATATGAGGTCCTGCCTGTCCACTGACATCTTCTGCAAAAGAGCTAGCCCTCGTAGCTCTCTTCTGTATTTTATTTATTTATTTATTATCATTTTTTAAATGTTTTATTTATTTTTGAGAGACAGAGAGACAGAGTGCAAGCGGGGGGGGGGGGGGGGGTCAGAGAGGGAGAGGGAGGCTCCAGGCTCTGAGCTGTCAGCACAGAGCCAAACAAGGGGCTTGATGCCACTGACTGCGAGATCATGAGCTGAGCTAAAGTCAGATGCTTAACTGACTGAGCCACCCAGGTGCCCCTCTAATCTATATTTTTAAAACACCCACTTCATTGCTTTTGCTTTGCTATAGTTATTTCTGTGCAAATTCTGGGAAGCAAAGTAAAATCTTAGGGACATGTTATAGCTGGAAGAGAAAAGTGCTTCATAGTTATAAGGTTATATATGATACATGGTATAAATTTATGGTTTTTTTTTAACTTCTGACAATTTCTATTAAGGAAGTGAGCAAAATATTCACTCAGAGTTGAATCTCAGAGTCTAGATGTTGGAAGAGGCCCATAGAAGTCACTATCCAGCTTTGTATTCATAGATGAGGAAACTGAGGTGCAGAATTAAAGAGATGTTTTCAATATTGCAAAGGGACTTGATGGCAGTATTAGGCTTCCCAGCTCAAAGGCCAATGTTCTGTTTTTCAAAGTAAACTTTAAAAAAATGGAAGTAAGATGCACACTGAAAAGAGTACATATCCTAAGTGTATAGCTCAGTGGAATTTTTACTACCCAGATCAAGAAACAGCACCCCAGAGGCCAATTACCCAAATGTTACCAATGTTCTGTCTTCTATCACCATACATTTGAGTTGCCTTTAAAAAATTAATATAAATTGAATTTTACAGTAGATTTTCTTTGGTATATGGTTATCTGTGCTATCTTCTATCCCTTTCCTCAACTTTTTATTTTGAAAAATTTCAAAGCTCAAAAAAAGTTACATGTATAGTTGAATGAACACCCATATATCCTTGTGGTAGATTGCGCAAATGATCAATTTGTCCTTCCTTGTACCCAAGCCCTTTACAACGTGACTTTGTGGCTTCTCCCATCACAACGTGGAGGCATCTCCCCTTTTACTGTTCTGGCCTTGTGATTGACTTTGACTAACAAAATGCAGCACAAGTGGGTTTGTGCCAGTTCTGTGGTTAGGTCTCAAGAAGCCTTATATCCTTCCTGTCTGTGTCTGACTTGGAGCTTTGTCACTGCCATGTGAGTCAGCCATGACTGGCCTGCTGGAAGAAAAGAGACAGGGTTCTAGTCACTTCAACCAACACCCAGCCTGTCCCCAGAAGTACAGCCACCTACAGATTGCACACACATATGAGGGGACCCAATGGAGATGACAGGAAGCACCCAAGTGAGCCCCGCCTAAGTAGAATAATAAACTAAATAAACAGTTGCTGTTGTGTGGGGGTTTGTCATACTGAAAAAGCTATATATATATATCCTAATAATGAAGAGGTTCTGCTATATAATCACAGTCTAATTTTGCTCAGGACATTTACCATGGATACAATAATCTTATCTAATGGAAATCCCTACTCACCATTTTCTTACTGTCCCTACAATATCATTTATAGTTTTTTTTTTCTATCCAGGATTCAGATGAGAATTACTCATTGCATTTAATTACCATTGTCATATCTCTTTAAGTCTGTCTTGAACAGTCCCTATCTCCTCCCCACCATCCTTTTCTTTTGGTCTTTCATATCATTAACATGTTTACAGAGCCCAGACCAATTGATTTTGCAGAATGACCTTCAGTTTATACTTGTACGATTGATTCTCCAGTATTAGTTTCAGATTATGCACTTTGGCAGGAATACTACCTGCATGATGTTGTGTTCTTCCCAGTGCATCGCATCACAGGGGCTATGAAGCCCAATTGCCCAGTTGATTGGGAATCTCAAGGTGCAAAGATCTTGAGTCATTTTGTGAGGTTAGGTAAGAATTCTGGACTGAGGATATGTTGGTGGGTCATACTTCTTTATGTGGAAAGAGAGAAACACAAGGTCATCTAATTTCCCAGCAAACTATGTCTCTTTGTTCTAAGTTGTTTGTCAACCTTGTCGAGCCCCACAGGGCAATGGGCTATGACCATATTAGAGGGTGACTTTTCTGTGTGAGTCAGTTATTTTTCATTTTGTCTAATCAGAAGTCATTATCAATTTATTCTTTTTTAATAATTATTTTTAAAGTTTATTTATCTATTTTGAGAAAGAAAGAGTGAAAGTGCACATGAGTGGGGAAGGAACAGAGAGAGGCGGAGAGAGAATCTTAAGCAGACTCTGCACTGTCAGCATAGAGCCTGGTGTGGGTCTCAGACTCACATACCATGCAAACATGACCTGAGTCAAATTCAAGATTTGGGCACTTAGCCAACTCAGCCACCCCAGGTGCTCTTATCAATTATTCTTAATAATTTAGCCTTAAACTTTTTTTTGGAGGGCCTAGCAAGCCAGACTTAGTGTAAGACAAAAATGAAATACATTTGTTATTAATCATAATTGACTTCAGTGATTTAAAAATAATAAATATGTTAAGTTAATGTTGCATTAAAAATATTAAGGAAGATAAATATACTTAGAGAAGTTAAAAAGAGCTCAGTCAGATGAAAAAACCAACAGACTGGAAATGGTCCCTCTTTCTTAACAACTAAAGAGTAGTGGAAATAATCTATTCAAAATCTCCTGGTGAAATTATGTCTGTAAGAAAGCTAAAACTGGTAACCTTGCTTTTAGGAATGAATTTAATGGCAGTGGTTCCTCAGCAGAGAAGGAGCACATGAACACCTCTAAGATGCCACATCAGAGATACATCCCCTCAAAACAGCTTTGCAACTGACTGCTTCTCAGATCTTTACTAATAAACACAAGATCTCATCACCAACGCTTGTGGCATGGATTTCACAATGAAATCCTCATTTGTGAGCCAGATGTGTCTAAAGTGAAATCTGAAGATTTTCATTTGGTAAACTCTAAACAGGATGATGAAAGTTAGATGAGAAATAGCCCTTTGGAGGAATAAGCATGAAAGAGCTGTTTACACATTTTTGGAGCTCAAATTTAGGATGGTTATTTTACAAAGGTCGGGATTTTCCTTTATTTACCAGGTGTCTAACTTAGTTCGGAAATTGTCGTGGTTTTATCCCTACACGATGAATAGAAAGTAGTATTTTGGAACAAAGATATTCTTTGTTGGGATATAAAAGCCAAATAATACTCTAAAGGGATGTTTTGGTTACTCACACAGACTGAAGGATAAACTATTCTCACCTTCGTGTGTGTGTATGTGAGTAAAAAATAAGTGATGGTGATATCAGGCACAACAATATTTAAAAGCTTTTTATATATGTATTAGTCAGGTCAGGTAGCATCAACTGCTATAACATCCAACTCCCCCCCACCTCCCAAAGCTCAATGACTTAACAGAATAAAAGTTCACTGCTTGCTTGTACCGCAATTCTTAGAGCACTTTGGTATTAAAGAACAGACTTCCTTTGAGTAAGGGGGCCAGATTCCTCTTATTTAGTGGCTATGCATTTTCTAGAACCTTTATCCAGCAGACAAGGGAAGAGCGAAAAAGATATATGGAGGGTTGCTCAGGAAGCCGTTGGCCAGAACTCAGTCACATGGCCCTACCCAGCTGCAAAACAGCTAGGAAATATAGATTTCCTCTGTGTTTAAGAGGAAAATAAAATGGGTATGTTGACTGTTTAGTGCTGTTTCTGCATGGTATTATCTCTGCCAAAATACCACTTATTTTTACCAGTATGTAAATGAAAACTTGTAGTGCCATAGATGGACTAAGTAGAGCAGGGATCAACAAATTTTTCTGTAGAGGGCTGGATAGTAAACATCATCAGCTTTGTGGGACAAGAAATATTAAAGACATTACATATGTACTTTTATAGTCATTAAAGAATACCTGTTTAAAAAAGTAAAAAATGTTCTTAGCTCTGGGACCATACAAAAAGAGGCAGTGGACTGCCTGTGGTCTATGGGCCATAATTTGCTGACCCCTGACCTGGAGGAGAAATTCTAAAAGGAGATAGGAAGTGCTGAAGGATTTTCTGTTTCTCAGATACCTTATAAGCTGATTTCGACTTTGGTTGAGATTTTTCAGATGACTTCTTTTGCCAAATTACGTGAGAATGTAGACTAATTGAGGTCATGAAGATTTTGCTGAATAAAACAACATTTACATTCTTAGGAGACAGCATTTAAAATAAAAGTATTTATTATAAATTGAAAAATAAGAAATATTAGGTTATATTTCAAAACATAGTAAACTTGTATGTCATTATGGGAGGGTTCATTTCCTATAATGATGCACATTATGCACAATTACAACATAATGCACAGTTACAACATGCTAATTTTTTCTAGGTACTTTGTAATGATTTATTTATTGAGATTAATCTGGTACTTTCATTATCTCGATGAAGCACTGAGATGTTGCGTTTCTCTTTACTCTTCCTTCTCTCTTTGTGTTAGAAAGGTTACGTTTCTTGGTTATTGTAAAATTGGATAATAGTATTAATGATAAATTGGATTCATGGAATAGTCCAGGCAGAGACACGTAGGAGGATGTCTGCTTGGCCTGACCATATCAATCCTGACTCATTAGCTGGTGTGATAATGGGTAAGATTTTATATACCATTTAGGTTAAGTAAATTTAATAAACTTTTAAAAAGTGAGGCACCTGGGTGGCTCAGTCAGTTAAGCATCTGACTCTTGATTTTGTCTTAGGTCATGATGTCAGAGTCGTGAGATTGAGTTCTGTGTCAAGCTCCATGCTGAGTGTGGGGCCTGCTTGGGATTATCTCTCTCTCCCTCTCTGCCCCTCTCCCTTGCCCATGCTCTCTCTCTCTCTCTTTCAAATAAAAAACATAAAATAAAATGAAAAGCACTGCAGAAATGTGGCTTGTGATATAAGAATTAACAAATGAATAGAAGATTTGCTACTTTTTTAAAGTTTATTTACTTATTTTGAGAAAGAGAGAGCAGGTGGGGAAAGGGGCAGAGAGAGAGGGAGAGAGAGAATCCCAAGCAGGCTCCACACTGTCAATTCAGAGCCCCATGCGGGACTTGAACTCACAAATGGTGAGATCGTGGCCTGAACTGAAACCAAGAGTCAGATGCTTAACTGACTAAGCCATCCAGGTACCCTTCTTTTAATTTTTTATTAAGCATTTTTATAATTATAAATATAATATATTTTCATTGTTGAAAATATGGAAAATTATAAAAAAGAAAAATCAATTATACATATTTTCATCACCTACAGGTTATCACTATTTGTCTTCTGGTACAATTCTTTCCTGCTGATACATACACATACACTCACCAACCACATATATATATATGCACATGCAAATATTCATAGCCTATATACATATTTAGACAATTTTACATGATTTGAGGACATAATTGGAAACATATTTTATATGGCCATTAAAAACCTTCTAAGAGAAAACTTTTAATGTGGCAACATAGTATATTGTATGAATATATCATAATTTACTTAGCTAACCTCTATTTTTGGATACTTACATTTAAAAATATCCTTAATTAAAATTCCATTAAGAGAGATACGTGCAACAAAATAGCTATATCAATAGAAAGATGTGTGAGAATATTCATAACACTTTTATTTCTAATAGTCAACAGCTGGAAAAAATCCAAATGGGTATCAATTTTAGAATGGACAAGTCGTTTTTGATATATCCATGCAATGGAATACTAATCATCAGTGGAAATGAACTGACTACTGGCTACTGCATGTAACAATAATGATGATTCTCGCAGACATAATGTTTAATGGAAAAAAATAGATACCAAAGAACACATTCCCTCTGATTCCATTTATATGAAATTCAAGAATAAGCACAACAAACTGAGGGTGCTGAGAGATCAGAATAGTGCCTTGGGAGGGATGTAGATAGGGATAGGGCATGTAGGAAAGCCCAGAGTACTAGAGGTTCTTTATTTTGGTCTGCTAATTACATACTACATTAATATGTAAAAATTAATTGAGCTATACCTTCAGATACGTGCACTTCATAGATTGTATCTCAATAAACAAAAATAAGAATAAAAATATTCTGTGATGCATCTTTGAAGACAAGTTTTGACTACATTTCTTATGATAGTATAATCTTATATGTCCTAAAAAGTGCTATATTGAATTAAATAACATACTATTTTATAAAAATCTAGCATCTCCTTTTCTGTTACCCCTTTGAACTAAGAAAAAGGACAGCATTTTTCAGATAATGCCAGTGGTGTTTAGTTTTGTCAAAGAATAATAAATCATTTGACACAATCAGGACTAGAGTCCTTCTTTAGAATTCATAGAAGTTTCAATTTAATCCAGAATCAAATGTAAGATGTCGGAATTCAAGGACATCTGGCTCACTCAGTTGGAAAAGCATATGACTCTTGATCTCATAGTGGTGAGTTCAAGCCCCATGTTGGGTGTAGAGATTATCAACCAATCAATCAATCAATAAATAACTTAAAAAAAAAGAAATCTGGGGCACCTGGATGGCTCAGTTAGTTAAGCATACAACTTTTGATTTTTGCTCAGGTTATGATCTCACAGTTCATGGGTTTGAGTCCTGCATCAGCTTCCATGCTGGAAGTGCGGAAGTGTGGAGCCTGCTTGGGATTCTCTGTCTCTGTCTCTTTCTCTCTCTCTCTCTCTCCCCACTCACTCTTTGCCCCTCTCCTGCTCAAGCTCTCTCTCTCTCAATAAATAAATAAATAATTAATTAATTTTAAAAGCCTAGAAATCTAAATTCAAAAATCAAAAATATTAAAGATGTTGTTCCACAAACTACACTTTACAAAAAGGATTTTTTAAAATGTTTTATTTATTTTTAATACAGAGAGAGACAGAGCATGAGAGGGGGAGGGGCAGAGAGAGAAGGAGACACAGAACTGGAAGCAGGCTCCAGGCTCTGAGCTAGCTGTCAGCACAGAGCCTGACGCGGGGCTTGAACCCATAAACATGAGATCTGACCTGAGCCGAAGCCGGAGGCTTAACCGACTGAGCCACCCAGGTGCCCCACAAAAAGGATTATAATAGGATTCTTTCTCTTGTAAAACTTCCTAGTACAATTCAATTATGATATAATTAATAATAATCATTTTATGTTTTCAGGATATTGCTAGTTTATAGAGTAAAATAATATGCATCCTAGAGTATTCTAGCTTTATATATCAATACTCTGCTATGAGTATTAGTATTAGTCTGGTTTATGCTATGATAATGCTGCTTAACAAGAACACTATCATTTCAGTGGATTGCAGTAACAAATATTTTAATTTACACTTGCAAATCTGCAGGCCAGCTGTGGGTTCACTGATCTTGGCTGGTCCAGGATGGAGTATGGGTTTTAAGTTCGTTTCAAGTCTGCTCCCCATGTCTGCATTCCAGAACTCAAGCCAAAGGAACAACAGAGAGTCCTGGCCCAGACACATAAGCACATTTAAAGCCTCCGTTTAATGTCACATCCACTTACATTCCATTAGTCAAAGCACCACAGCCAAGCCCAGTATCAGGCATTGGGGAGGTGAAAGACTGGGGTTAGTACACTCCATTGGTACCAGTAAATACTGCTGCATTACAAACATCACCCAAACTCAATGTCTTGAAAGAATAATTTATTATATCTCACAAGTTTGTGAGTTTGTTGGGGTGGTTTTGTTCACCTGGGCTGATCTCATGCATCTGTGATCAGGTGCCAGGTGGGCTGGGGACCTGTCCATCCAGGGTCACCTTAGCAAGGGCAACACAGCTCTCTTCCGTGTGCTATCTCATTTCCCAGCAGGCTAGCTTTCAGTTGTTCGTATAATAGTAGCAGTGTCCAAGAAAGAATGGAAGGTCGCAAGGCTCTTGAACTAGGCTTTGGAACGTGTACAGCATGATGTCTGCTGCATTCTGCTATCTAAGGCAAGTCACAAGACTAGTCCAGATTCAGAGTATGAGCAAATAGACTTCTATGTCTGATAGGAAGAGCTGTAAAGGCACATTGCAGAGTGTGTCTTTCTTACTAATGGAAATGACACATAAAGAATAAAAATGGTACTGGGTTGCTTATCTTAAGATCCTACTGTGTACTGTCCAAAACCATTAAGACATCTCCAGGTGAAGGACTTTTTCCCACTTAAGGCCTTAGTCAGGCTCATACTGAGACCCTGAGGAAGTTGTTTACTTGTACCTTATGAGAGGAGAGGAAGGGGACACATTGGTCTAATTTGACTCTCCATATTTTCAATGTTCATCATTCAATTAACTGTACCAAGAAACTACATGATCAGATAAATCAATACCAGAATAAGTTTGGGCAGTGAATAAAGTTGTGTAGATAGGGTGTGAATTTTATTCTCATTCCCTCATTCTTTTTTACCAATGATCTCTCTCTCATCCTTTGGATGTCTGTATGGGGACCTGTGGTGGATTAGACTATTTTTCCCATTTCTTCAGTGGAGTGTACTTTCATACCCCATTGTATTAGGCTTAGCCATGTGACTTGCTTTGGCTTATGTCCTGTGAGTAGAGGCAATGGTTTGTTAGTTTCAAAACTAAGGTCTTATGAGGCCTTGTTTCTTCATGATTCTAAGGAAGATGAGAGACATGTGGGACAGATCTGCACCCAGCCCCCAGCCTGTGACCAAGGCCAGCTGGGCCCAAATCAGGTCATACAATCACACCTTCTCTGCAGACAGGTGAATAAATGATTATCATTTTTAAGCTATTAGTTTTAGGGCAATTGTTGTGCAGCATTATTTTGGAATTAGTTAACTGATTCTTAAAATTCCCAGGGAAATGAGATGAATTATCTATGATTCAGGTTCACATTTAACCACACAAAACTTGAACAAATTCCCTGTAAAATTCTCTAGTTGGGAGACATTCATTTCCTACATTTGTAATTTGCCGCATCTACATAACTCCTCCTCTATTATTAGCCTGATCTTTTGTGGACTTAATTTTAAATCAATAATCTATTTTTTGTTTTTTTAAATATTTATATATTAGAGAGAGAGAGAGAGAGAGAGAGAATGGGAAAGGGGCAGAAAGAGAAGAGGACAGAGGAGCTGAAGCAGGCTCTAGGCTGACAGCAGAAAGCCTGATGCCAGCCTTGAATTTACAAACCATGAGATCATGACCTGAGCTGAAGTGGTATGCTTAACCAACTGAGCCACCCGGGCGTCCCTCAAACCAATCATTTTCACCTGCCAATATCCAGGCAATAATATCCATGAAATCAAAAGTTTGGTGTGTTGTTATATTTTTCATATCTGTAACTGTATCTCTATTTGTATATCTGTATGTACATACCTACTATGATAGTGATCATTCTATGTGTGCATCATCAAACCCCATTTGCTACATTCCTGGGCACATAGAAAGATTACATTTCCAAGCTAAGTGGGACCATGTGACTGCATCTGGCCAAGAATGGTTAGATTAAAAATGGTCAGAATCAGTGGTAATGATTTACTCACTTCTAGACCTGGTTTCTGAAATCTACACTATGTATCTCCCTCTCTTTCTTTCCTTGTCTACTGGCTGGATGAAAATAATATAATTTAGGACTTGGTTCCTCGAAAGTAGCAGAATCAGTTGAGGGAAGGAAGCTTAATTTTTAAACTATGTCATAGATCAGAGGCCTACCCCAATCACCCCTTCACCTTCCATTTTCACCCCACCAAACCGCAGTGAACTGTCCATGAGTGAGAAATCAATGCTTATTGTGTTAAGCTACTCAGAATTCAGGGTATATTTGTTTTAGCAGTTAGAGTTACCTGTCTAATAAAAAATGCATAACCCTTAAAATTAGAACATATCCATCCATTTATTACCTAAGCTCAATGTCTGTACCACCTGTGATCCATATGCCATAATTTGAAAACACTGCTATGATTCAAATCCCAATTTTACAGTCAAAGAAAAGCTCCAGAGAGGGAAGGTGCCACCCAAATGTGCATGGTGGGTTAGAGCAGGACCTGGGGCTCTAATCCAAGATGCCCAAGTCCCAGACTGGCCATATTCCAAGAATGCTGTCTGTGTGTTTAGTTCCCTGAGGATTATGAAATAGCTTGTAATCCACACTGCCAACATCCCATATTGCCTTGTCAGATGCCAAGGACTTTCCTCTTTGATCACCTGTAACTCTGCTTGAGGTTCTTCCTTGGCCACAGGGGTGCATCCTGCCTGCATAAGGTGACGCATTCCCGGAGCTGCCCTCCACCAGTGCACACGCAGGCATTGGGGGGCCAATACCCCCATTCCCTTCCTTTGAAGCCTATTCTATACAGTTTTTCAGGATGGCTTCAGAGGGACCGAATCTCACTTACACCCCCTCTCTTGGCTCCTTCCCTTTTCCTTTCACTTCCCCTCCCCTCCAAGATAGGGCAGATAGCTTGAGGGAAGCCATCTTTGAGGAAGTGGCTTCTGAACAGAGACCTGAATTTCAGGAAGGACATGCAATAACAGAGTTTCAGGCAAAAGACTCACTACTTACAACATCCTTTGAGGTGGACGTGGGCTAGATTCCTATGGAGAGGTTTGAATTTGTCCCAAGAAAGATGGAAGGCCAGCAAAGGTCTTAAGCAGAGGAGCCATTTAACCAGATTTATTTCTGGAATTCAGTAACAGACTTTCCCAGAAAATGCGAGAACCGAGGCATTGGTGCTTTTTGGCAAGAGGCAGCATAGGTGCCCAACAAGGTTCACCTGTGAGCTCCCTCTTGGAGGGGAGGCCGGGCTTGAGTCCAATGTCTCTGTGCATAGTGGCCAATGCCTGACTACTGCCTTCCATTTTTTCCCATGATCTGTCTGTTCCTCCTTCCAGTCAGAAAGAGCTAGTGGAGGTAGGCCTGGAGGAGTGAAGGTACCCCCACTACTTTCTAAACTGACATGTTAGTCTGTCTTAAAACCCTTAAACTGCCATCTACCTCCTGCTAATCCAGAGTGGAGTTAATTCAACTGGGAAGAAAATATGAGCCATGATTAAACAGGCATTTCCCCCCCCCTCACTTTGCCCTGCACGGAATAAACATCTTTTTGTACCACACCCCATTAAAATTATTAAAGGAGGCTCCAGCAATATTTCCATGCCCAGGGGAAGAATTCTATTACAAAGGTGGGCAGAATTGGCCCTTGAAAACTCCAACAAGGGATCTTGGAAATGGCGAGGAAAATTGTGAGCTGTCTATGGAAAGTAATTGGCTAAAAGTAGCCCAGACAGGCAGAATAACTCAGCCCTCTGAGGGGAGTCTCTATCACCCTGTTTCCTTCAGAGGTGGGGAATTCTGTTGTGAAAGCAATTAGGTTGTTCGAGACTTGGAACTAAGACGTCTCAGAATTAAAATAAAACTATGGAAATCCAAAACCAATCAGTACTCAAAAGACTGATTAAGTCTGTCTTTAAACATATAGATGCTTGAATAATATTATTTGAGTTATTATATTCATGAGGATTCTGAGAAGTCTTATGGTGTTATTAAGTTTTATGTGAAATTATTTTGCAAAGCTGTTTTTGGTTGAGCCAATGTGACAGGCACTTGGATAAACAGTCACCCCTGCCCCCCTCCGGGAGACACATTTATTGTGGTTTCAAAATGGATTTAAAGAGTTGGGTCAGAAATTGTTTTAAAAGGTGAGCTTACACACAGGTTTTGCATTTCTTAGTCTGAAGCCTCCAGCCCCCAGGTCCACTCAGAAGTTTAAAAAGATGATTTGATAGTACAAATTATTTTCTTTGTTTTCCATTTAACAGAGCTCATGTTTTTTTTTTTTAATAGGCATATCAACTATTTTTACAACTTAAATCTCTTCGAGCTGTGGCATGAAGAAAAGTAGCCAATGATTATAAAAAAAAGTAGATAAATCATTGCTAATTAAAAATGCGAGTATTGGCCATATTAACTGAGTGAATTAGTTGTGTCTTTTATATTATTATTTAACTTGGTTCTCTTTTTTATTTTTTATTTTTATTTTTATTTTTTAATAGTTTATTGTCAAATTGGTTTCCATATAACACCCATTGCTCCTCCCCACAAATGCCCTCCTCCATGACCACAACTCCCCTTCCCCCTCCCCCTTCAACCCTTGTTTGTTTTCAGTATTCAATAGTCTCTCATGTTTTTCGTCATCCCTCTCTCTCCCCAACTCTCTTTCCCCCTTCCCCTCCCCATGGTCCTCTTTTTTAATCCATAAAGGCTCATTTTATTAAAATAGACCATGATTTCAAGCACACTGAGGTGGTTAAAAATGCAAAACACAGTATATGAACAAGATACTGTGGATATTCAGATGAGTATTTTCAGTTGAAAAAGATACATATTCACATGGAACTCCATGAATTTGCTGAAGGAGAGATTTTATTTCATTTTTCCTTATTTATCTTTAACTTTAGAGAGGGGATTCAAATCATTATGTTATTAACCTGCCCAGTCTCTGAGCTCCAATGTTTTTCATAAAATAGGGATAATAGTATGTTAGCTAACTGGAATTTAAATAAAAATTTGAAAAGAAAAAAACCCTAGGGATAATAATAGTAGCTACTTGCAGAATTATTGAAGGTATTAATCCAGTTAATAAAGAATCTAGGACATTGACTGGCACACGGTAAATTTCAATGCATATTACTTATATTCCCCAACCCCTAGCACCCAGTAGCTAATACTTAGCAACTGCTTAATTATGAATATTCTGATTGGGTAGACCTTTTTTAGAATTTGAGTGATAAGATAGATATTTTAATTAGCTCAGGAAGGCCATTAGCTTAACGAGGCTCACATTCATTGGTACTTATCCTGTGCTACAATAAACCATTGGTGATGGGGTGCTGGAGAAACACCAATTTGTATAACAACCTAATGTTAAATTTCCAGGAATTTTGTGCGCAGCTTTTAAACATGGTCATTATTAAGAATTAAATTATATAAGGGGTGCCTGCGTGGCTCAGTCGGTTAAGCGTCTGGCTTTGGCTCAGGTCATGATCTCACGGTTAGTGGGTTCCAGCCCGGTGTCGGGCTCTGTGCTGACAGCTAGCTCAGAGCCTGGAACCTGCTTCAGATTCTGTGCCTCCCTCTCTCTCTGACCCTCCCCTGCTCGTGCTGTCTCTCTCTGTCTCTCAAAAATAAATAAAAAACATTAAAAATTTTTTTAAAGAATTAAATTATATAAATGGGCAATTAAAGAAATTCTATTAAAAGTAAGTTAATACTAAAAGCTTAACATTTTCTCATTATTTTCCATTTTACGATGACCTCTGCTCTTGAATCTATTCATATCTGTTGTAGCTATATGGTGGCAAAACTGTATAATGGTGTGCTTTTATACATCTCCTCCCAACTCTGCGTTCAGTGATGTTACTTAATGTTGGTAGGTTGAAATCAGCCATGGAGACAATATTTATACCATGGAAACCAACAAAGGCCACAAATCAGGGTTCCCCACACTCACAAGCTACTAAGTATTTATCAGCACACCTGTGACTGTGCTCAGCCTGGAGGTGGCGATGGGCCTGGAGGAGATTGGGAGTGATGAATATCATCTCAAAACTTATCCTTTAGGGGCACCTGGCTCCGTCAGATGAACCTACAACTTCTGCTCCTGGCATGATCTCATGATCTCGGGGTTTCTTGAGAGTTCCATTTTTACATCTGGCTCTTTGCTGTCAGTGCAGAACCTGCTTCGGATTCTCTGTTCCTCTCTCTTTGCCCCTACCCTACTTGCACTTTCTCAAAAATGAATAAACATTTAAAAAAGTTTATCACTTAACTTTTTCATTAATTTAGTTCATGTCAAAGTTTTATCATGTTTAAGTTTTCGTGGGCCATTACACAGAGAGCACTGAACCCGTATTTGTGATATTTCTGATCACTCAGTGAAAATCTACTATTTCCTCTTCTCATTTTCTTTCTTTGCACACAAACCTTTAGATGGTTAACTTTCAGTAGCATAGGAGTAGCATTTTATGCTACTTCTGGCTCTCTGCCCCCCAAATTTTTCTGAAATTCACCAACTTCTTACCCCCAGAACCAGCTGGCTCAGCAAGGCCTCTTTCAGGCCTCATCAAGGTCCTGCAACAGCCTTGATCTTATTTTCATTCTTGTCCTTCCTAAATCCCTTTCTCCATCTAGCGGTAGGAATGTCTTTTTTTTTCCAGAATACATCGACTTTACTTTTCTTCCACTTAAAATTAAAAAAAATTTTTAAATTATTTTTTAACTGTTTATTTTTGAGAGAGAGATACAGAGCGAGAGCAGGGGAGGGACAGAGAGAGAGGGAGACACAGAATCCAAAGCAGGCTCTAGGCTTCGAGCTGTCAGCACAGAGCCTGATGCAGGGTTCGAAATCACGAAAAGGTGAGATCATGTCCTGAGTCGAAGTCAGATGCTTAACTGACTGAGCCCCCAGAGGCCCAGTCCATTTCTTTTTAAATTGCAGTACTGAGGTATGATTGACACAAAAAAGCTGTACATGTTTAATGTATACAACTTGATGAGTTTGAAGATAATTATACATTTATGAAACCATTAGCACCAGCTGTATGAGAAACATACCCATCACCTCCAAAAGTTTCTTCCAGTTCTCTTTATTTATTATTGTTATTATTATAACTAATCATATTTATGGTAAGAACACTCTTGTGATCTACCCTTTTAGCAAATTTTAAAGTCTACTAACTATAGGCACTATACCATATAGTAGATCTCTAGGACTTAGTCACAGGAATAATCTTTGAAACAAGCAATCAGGTCATGTCACTCACATCTTAAAACCTTTCCAGGGGTTATGCATTACTCTTAGAATAGGATGCAAATACCTTGCCACGACCCCTAAAAATCTACAAGATCTGGTCTGTCACCCATTTTTTTCTGTGTCAGAGCCTTTGGCACAACAGCTCTGTTGTCTGGACCATCCCTGCGCTTCCCATCCCCCAAAGCCTGGCAGTTTTTTGTCTTTCTGATTGGACCTGAAATGTCACCTCCTCAGAGAGGTCTTCCTTGATCATCCTAGGTAAAATCCTTATATTTGTCTTATATAGGTCTGCATCTCTTCCATTTATTGCATTTTCATCATTTTAAAATGCATATTACTTGTTTATTTGCTCTTTTGTCTGGTTCCCCAACTAGACAGTAGGCTTCCTGAGTTTAGGGGCCCGGTCTATCATGTTTCATCAGAGTAAGCCTAGCATAGCATAGTGCCAGATCCATAGCGGGTACCCAGTAACATTTCCTGAATGAAACATGCATGAAGATTCCTTTAAGACCAGAGTTACATTTTGTTATAATTACCAATTTCAAATGAAAATAACATGCATTTTGCTTCTTTCTCATTTGACAGAATAACAAAAATTTGCTTCCCGAGGCTTTCATATACTTCTTTCCACTCTTATGCCTTTACTGGTCTGTTTCTTTTTGCCCGCCTACCTGCTGCCCCTCTACCATCGGCTGTCCATGAGGTCTCATCCCAGAGGCTACTCTCCCATGCGCTTTCCTCTGGTCTTCCCAAATTGATATGCCTTTTATTCAACCTCCCTCCCTCCTCCTCTCTTGTGCCGTCCTAAAGGCTCTTACCTTGCTGAATGTGGTTGTAAAGTAGACCATAAACTTTTCCAGAGCCCCTACAACTCGATATCCCCGAGGATCCTAACAACATGCTTTATAGATAACCCTGCCCTCAGTAAAAGTTGCTCAATTCGTTTATGATGAAAAACTGAAAGAAGAAAATGAACCAATTACCCAAGTGTTCCCAAATGTCCAGATGTTTATCTTCATGTAGGAAACAAGAAAACTTTGAATGACTGATTAAATGTCTTCCTTTTCATCTTTGTGGTTTAGAATTGTTTAATCATAATCCCATGCTTTGTTCCTTATCAGCCTAACCATGTTCTCGCTCTTGCTCGAACAGTGCAAATTTCCTTCTCTGAGTGCTTCCTTTAAAAAAAATCTTTAACAACTGACTGTTTCCTTTCTAAAGAAAGGCTGAGAAACACTAAAAATACTAATATTTAATTATAAATATCATGAGGTGAAATTCTTTTTGTGGGTTTTGTAGGAACAGCCAAGGCAGACCAGCTCAAAGGACTGGCCGTCTCTCTATGCCAGGATCAAAGGGCAGGTGACCTAGATTCCAGCCTGATGTTTGCAGCATACTGTGTTTGCAACTCTGCCTCCAAATTCCAAAGAAGTTCACAGTGAAATGAGTGGGGTTGATGATGACTCCGTTTTCTTAACTTAAAAAGCTTAGAAAAGTAATGTTCCACTCCTTTTCAAAGTTAATGAAGATCTTGTTTTTATTTTGACAGGTATATCCTAAAACCCAGCTACACAAAATGGGGGCTATGAATTTCCTGGGGGTGATGGTGATGATCTCTATTTCAATAGGGTTGTGGATTACCTAGGCACATGCATTTGTTAGAATTCACAGAACCATGCACTTAAGACCTGTGTGTTTCCCCCTATAAATATTGGACCACAATTTTTTGAAAGCAAAAAGTAAAAGATAACACGTGGGTAGGAAAAAAAAAAGCCAAGCAGTACTGAATTGGATAAAGAAAAAGATTCACAATTTTAAAATGACGTGGGCAATTATCACGCAATGTAGCCATGGCCAGCAGCCTCCTTCAGCGGGGATCTTGTTTAGAAGTGCAGATCCTCAGGCCTTACCGGGGACCTGCTGCATCAGCTGCCATGTGCCTATGTGTCTGCATGTTAAAGCTTAGAGGCCTTGCAGTTACCGTCTCCACTCTGAGGTCCCTTTTACCAGCTGTGCTGCATTGTTTACTGTTACTTTGGTTGAAATTTAGCCATTTCCTCACCTTCCCACACTTTGCTGAATCGCCCTTTTTTTCTCTCCCTCGCAGCTTCCAGTGCTTGTGCCCAGCATTGGAGGCTGTCACTCAGGCCCAATTTTGTTCACAGCCATACAGTGACTGGCTGCACTGAGCCTGGTGGAAATCACTTAACTTCTGTGCACTTCTGTTTACGCTTCTTTACAAAAGACATAATGGCACTGGACTACTCAGAGCTTAAATTAATTAATGTTTATAGAGCACTTCAAGCCTTGGGGATAAAACCTCTTTGAAAGTGTGTGTAATTATTATTATGGCTAATGAAGCTGGCTGCAAACCCCTTCCCCTCACTGGGGGGCGAAGAGCTGCCCTCAGTAACAAAATCCAGAGAAAGTAGAAATTTAACTCAAAGGCCATTTTCTTTCTTTGGTTGTTGATATTTCCAAGGTCTTTCACTCTTTCTCTCTTTCTTGGTTGCTTGCTTTTAACTAAAAACTGCATGGCAGGTAGATAAATTAAGTCAAGTGGGTTTATGGTAAAATAAGCAAAACATGTTCTAAATGCAGAACTCTTCCTCAGTCTCCTACCCTGAACCCCTTTTGTTCTCTGGTCTGGGAAGGGAGATCGGCAAAACCTCAGAGAGAGGAGAGAGAGAGAAAGAGAGAGAGAGAAGTTTTTACTAGAAAGTGACTTAGAGTTTATAGTGATGGTTTTCATGATGTTGAAGTTTATTATTTAGCCTTGGGGTTGACCAGCTTCCAAGAACATAAAACTTAGTGCTAACTGTAGTACGAAGAGATTCTCAATAGGTCTCTGCTCTTAGAGAATTAAAGTTTAAAGGAACAGATGCCTCTCCAAGTGGCAAAAGCACAAATGACAGTGTTCCAAGAAAGACTCATCTACTACACAAATGACACTCAACATTGGCAATCTTAAATTACTCCCTATTCATTTCTATGGTTTCAGTCTCAGAGGTTGTCTCTTGTTAGCTTGATTTCAGGGATCATGAAGGAAGTAAATGCAAAAAGTTGAGGAAGGTGTCCCAGTGCCTTTTGGGACCTTATATGAAAATGATCTATTATTTGAGTTTTGGGAAATCAACTCACGTTTATCTATACTAAGAGAAACTTACTACTTTATCTGTTGCAATCATTTTGAAGACAGAAACTTAAGATGTAAAGATCATTTATAGATAAATTCACACGTTTGTTAACTGGATTTTATCATGGCTAGACAAAGCTTCCTAAGGAAGAATTCCTGAATCAGGCCTCAAGATTGCTCTGTGCAGAAAGAGTGAAGTCAGCACCTTTGGTTGAAGAAATTCACCTACAGCACAGACCACCCTTACAGGAGAAAGAATCACTGAACTTGAAGTGTAAGCAATGTCCTTTGGCCACTATCTTGGCAGCTTTTTCAGGACAGGCTCACACTTTCGCTTCCTCTGTATTCCCTAGAAAGGTTTAAGGCTCTGACTGGGGGGAGGGAGGGGGTCAGTGCCTGGCTGGCTCAGTCGGTTAAGCGTGGGACTCTTGGTTTCAGCTCAAGTCACATTCTCATGGTTGGTGAGTTCAAGGCCCATATCAGCTTTGGTGCTGACAGTGCAGAGCCTGCTTGGGATTCTCTCTCTCTTTCACTCTCTGCGCCTCCTCTGCTCATGATCTTTCTCTCAAAATAAATAAATAAACAGAAAAAAAGACCCTCGTTGGGAAGACAGTGAACAACTGTTCACTGAAAACCCGAGTTTGAGTCCTAGAACAAATACAGTAAGTGGGTTATGATAAATATCAAATTCACTTAGAGGGCAAGGGTTAAGAGACATTCCTGAGAATCAACTTTTCCCTGCAACAGAAAAAAGGGTTCCTGCCCTCAAGGGGCTTGTGAGATATCTGCAGAGACAAGGTAAACAGAGCCAGGTCTGTTTTACTCACTCTTTGGGTCTTGGTGCTTAGCAGAGATGCAGTATGTGTTCTTTAAATTCGGGGAGGAAGAGGGGCCCCTGGGTGGCCAGGGGGTTAAGCATCCAACTTTGGCTCGGGTCATGATCTTACAGTTTCTTGAGTTTGGATCTGGTAGGTCCATGAGTTTGAATCTCGTGGTTCCTGAGTTTGAGTCCTGCATGGGGCTCTGTACGGACAGCTTAGAGCCTGGAGCCTGCTTCAGATTCTGTGTTTCCTCTCTCTGCCTCTCCCTTGCTCATGCTCTGTTTCTCTCTCTCTCTCAAAATAAATAAACATTAAAAAATTTTTAAATGCAAGGAGGGAGAAAGAAGGAAGGATGGAAGAATAGAAGGATGAAAGGAAGGAAAGGAGTGAAATAAACTATGCATGTTATTGTTATTCAAAGAGAAGCCAATTACTCTGTTCAGGCTTCAGGAAGAAGGAGGCAGTGAACCTGGACCCAAAGGTAACAAGGGCTTGGAGAAACAAGTGGGCAAAGGAAGACATTCCAGTGGAGGAGAATAACAAGAACAAGGATGAAAATGAGTAAGTATGCTGTGGGATGAGGTGGGAATTAATTAAAAAAGAAAAAAGATGAACAGAGAGAGTGGGACCAATTTACAGGCATTTAGGTATGAGGTAGAAAGGCAGACCTTTTATCAGGTCCTGTTCTCATAATAATGAAAATTTATTAACTTAAAAAATTTAGTTAATAATCCAGGCATTTCCAAATAACTGAACATTTGTTATATCTGGAAAAGAATGTTGAAATATTAATTAAGCTGAAATATTCTGGCCTTTTAACAAAGAGCAGTAGAGAATCCCAGAAAAGCTTTGCTATTTATATATTCATGCTGAATGATAAGTTAAAAATTTTTTTTCGTTTTCATATTTATTTATTTTTGAGAGACAGAGAGACAGAGTGTGAGCAGGGGAGGGGCAGAGAAAGAGGGAGACGCAGAATCCAAAGCAGGCTCCAGGCTCTGAGCTGTCAGAGCACTATGTGGGGATCAAACTCATGAACTATTGAGATCATGACCTATGCTGAAGTTGGACAGGACAGACGCTTAACCAACTGAGTCACCAGGCACCCCTATTAAATGATACACTTTGAATTATTTTGAAGTAATTTGTGTCTCAGGAAAGGAATAATTATAATCATATGAGCCTGAAAATCAAACTCTTCTTTTTTTTCATGGAAACTAAATTATTTTTTGCAGTCAGCATACCTAAAATCAGGAAACAAGAACAGAAAGGAATTAAAAATTTATTTAAAACTTTTCTAAATCATTGGCCAAGATACACAACTAAACCCTAAGCTCTCTGGATGTGAGTTGAAAATGACATACCTACTCTGTTCTTTGAACATATAATTCTCTATTCTAAAATAATAAAGGGGGGAAGTACAACTTTTCACAGAACTTAAAGAGCACTCTGATTGCTGAAGCCCAGTCTCCTGACATTCTTTACAGGACTGAGCCAATTCAGTGAGCAAAATGTACATAGGTTTTGACTTGGTCTGGACAAAGTCTTTGAGTGTTCAGACAGGCAAATCTAAGAATAATAGTAGTGAGTGAAGTGTGATCTTTCTCATTCATCTTAATGGGATTGTCAACTATGAAGTTTAATTATATCATTGGTAGCCATTTGACGGCAGTTATGAGACTCAGAGGCCAGCAATTAGTGGTGACTTCTAGCCCAACGAAATACCTCCAGTTTCTTGATTGTTGTAATTGTTTGTTAAGCAGAAGGTCAGTTACAGTCTTTTTGATCTCAGTGAATCACCTTAGTGATGGAGTCATTAGCTGCCTAATAACTGGCAAATCCTCTGGTCAGTTAAATCCATCTTAGGTGTGATGGTCATTCTTCCCAGATGAACCAAATAGTCTTTCACTTCTGACTGTGATTTCATAAAGAAAACCACTGAATATAATTAAGCAATGGCCAGTGAGCAAGTTCTGTTTCTTTTGTGTGACTGCCCTTGTTCTCTCCCTCTGGGGGGAATCGATCTAGCCCAGCTCACTAACCTGGTAAATATTCAGTGAAGGTGAGTTGCAATTGACAGGGGGAGCCCTTAAGGAAACAGAGCTCACAGGCCAGTTTTTCCTTTATTCTTCCATTTACTCATTTCAACTTTTCTATGTTCCAGACTCTGGTTTCGAGTAAGTGGTTGGCAAGTGAACTTATAGTGTACAAGTGAACAATTTAGAATTTACTTGTGTAATTCCAGTACTTGTGTAACTAGTTTATAATTTACTTGTGTAAGAGAAATACAGTGCTATGATGACAAGAAGCAGGTGCTGACGGTCATATGAGCATTGCCTCAGATCAGCATTGAACAGGAGAAATACCATGTAAGCAAAATAGGAGCCACATATGTCATTTAAAATTTTCCTGTAGTCACATTAGGAAAAGTAAAAAAAAAAATCCCTGGCATAATTAATTTTAATAATATATGTTTTAACTCGATATATCCAAAATAAAAATTTAACATGTAATCAATACAAAAATTATTATTCTTTTAAAATATTATTTTGAGAGAGAGTGTGCCCAGGTGGGTGGGGGAGGGGCTAGAAGAGAGGGAGAGAATCCCAAGCTCAGAGCCCCACTCTGGCTAGATCCCACCAAACTGTGAGATCATCAACTGAGCTGAAATCAAGAGTTGATGCTTAACCAACTGAGCCCCCCAAGGACCCCATCAATATAAAATTATTAATGAGATGTCTTACATTCTTTTTTCTTCCAAGTCTTTAAATTCTAGTGTATATTTTACATATATAGTACCTCTGCAGTGTTAAGCAACCACACATGGCCAGTGGCTACTATACTGGGCAGCACAGCACAGTTTTAAACAGTGGATGAGGAAGGACTTTCCATCCCCAAATAGTGAGGAAGAGCTGCCATGTAGAGCTATGTATCCAGGCAGAGGGATCACAAAGTACAAAGGCACTGAGGCCAGGTTAATTTTTTTAAATGTTTATTTAATTTTTATTTAATTTTGAGAGAGAGAGAGAGAGAGAGAGAGAGAGAGAGAGAGAGAGAGGGAGAGACAGAGTATGAGCTGGGGAGGGTCTGAGAGAGAGGGAGACACACAATCTGAAGCAGGCTCCAGGCTCTGAGCTGTCAGCATAGATCCTGACTCGGAGCTCTAACTCGTGAACCGCGAGATCATGACCTGAGCCGAAGTCAGATGCTCAACCTCCTAAGCCACCCAGGCGCCCCAAGGAAGGGTTAAGTTTTTAATCAAGTTTGATTTCAACCGTAAAATTAGAAAACAAATGTAACTTCAATTTATAATACTCGTATGCAGCCCTGCTAAATGGACAAAACCAAATTATCCTCTCAAAATGCCATGTAACACGACAGGCCATTATTTCCTAGGAGCTTAAATGAAATGACCTGTTCAGCTCAGTTGAATAGCTTGATTATAATAGAAATGAACTCTGTGTAAGACAAAAGTTTTTAAATAATGGCTAAGTGAATGCATCTTGAACATATATTTTTTTCTCTTTGTCTTCAAACATGTAAATTCATCACAGTCTAGTGTATATTTTACTGACAGATATACTAATTGTAGATTCTAGGTTCTAATAGCATTATCTGTCTTCAGGACAGGGCTTTGTGAAAAATACATCTGTGTACCATTGCTTGTGTTTTATCTTTCTCTGGAGGCAGGCTGTGTTTGACCCCTCTGTTAGCCTAGCCACATAATGAATTAATTAGAAACAAAGGTATGCTATACATAGAAAATGAGAACTCACACAGAAATCCCCTAAAAAGAATCACTGAGTACATTTTAAAATGAAACGTCTGGAACATGCTTTTCATATCAAATAAACATTCTCATATTTGCATATGAGTTTGATGTATGTCTTCATTTGCTTTGATCTTAAGAGGAGGATGTGAGTATAAGAGGTTTATTCGAGAGGGAATTCCAAGATGCAGGGGGATGTAGAGGGATGAGACAGGGAGGGAAGGAAGCCCATACAAGGTGCATTAAGAAGCCCGTCATTCTGGTGAACAACTGGAGCCTATTCAAGCTACGCCACTCTGGGATTCATGTAGAACATGCTCCAGGATGATCTCACTTCACGGGTAATAAATTTATTCCCAGCTCTATCTGTCACACCCTACCCTGCTCCAGGGCTAGGGAGGAAAGGGGATGTTGAATCCCTGAACACTTGTGACCTGACTCCTACAGAGCAGAGAGGGCTCCAGGGCCAGGAGAAAAACCTCAGCAAAGGGATGTGGGTGTCAGCCACTGGAAGGTGGGAAAGGCCAAGTGAAGTAGGTGGTCACTGACAGTAGCTGCTCCTTGTGTATAATGAAAGTTTACCTTTAGCACTTAATAATTTGTGTATCTTGCATCATCAAGCACTTTACAGTTTTCCAAGGATCTTTATTTATGTTATTTTACTTCGTCCTCCCAGGGATCCTGAAGGGTGGGTTGAGCAGGGTTTACTAGTCAGATGTCGTAGAGGACAGATTCATGGGGACCTATGCTCCCAGATGGTAAGGGAGGAATGTAGGGATCTGGCCTTTATGGAAATAACTGTTGCCACTCCAGCCCCCTCATCCATTGTCTCTCCCCACTGAGCAACCATGCACCTTGCACTTTGCATGGAATTGACCCCACCCCTACCTATAAAGATGGGCCTTAATTGGCCAATCAGATCTTTGTGTTCTTATTGACACAATGTGACTGGCAGTTCAGTCAGAACAGAGAGAAGGGGTGTGGCAAACTAAATGACCGGGAAAAAAGAAAGGTATTTTTTAACCTCTTTTTTCAATTTTACATGTGGATGGGACATCTGTAGCCCTGTAGTTGTCGGCAGCCATCATGTGTGCATGAGGCAACCCAGCCTTGTGAAACCAATGTCACTGATGGCAGAGAAGACAGATTAAAACACACGCACACACACACACACAAAGCAAAATACAAAATCAGAGCCCTTGGTGATATTATCGACCCACTGGATAAAACCCTGCTGAAGCTGAGAAACTCCTTTTATTGTTTATGAAAACCACCTGGGGTTGGATTTTCAAACACTTGCATTTGAGAACATTCTATCTGATTCCTGACTTAGTGCTCTATACCAAATGCCCCACGTCTTTCTCAAATGAAATAACTGGAACCTCCTATATCTAGAGGGATTTTATATACCATCTGCATGAAATGTTCACATAAAGTCTCTCTTTTCATTTGGAGTGTGTGTCATAATACATGGGAGCATAAATATAGTTCCTCTTATAGCCTGGAGACCAGCTCTATGTTAGCAATGGAAGAGCAAAAATGTTAAGTAGATTAAGAAGAAGGAATTGTTTCAGTTTTAAGTCAACTTGTAGCTAATACAGAGAATATTCTATAAAACTTTTTTTTTTGAGAAATCATAAGTTCAGACAACAAAGGAAGCAAAAATAAAACTAATGATACCGAGAGAATCAGATTTCTCCTTTTGGGGGGGATTTTCAACTCTAACCACTATAAGGGACTTGTCTACCTTCTTCTTCCTCACCTACCTCTCTTATATAGACTAGAAAAGTGAAATGCTCCTTGTCTTAGCCTATCTTGTTGCAGCTACAGATGGTTATGTGATACAGTTCCAGCCAATAAGCTGTAAGCAGGCTGTCTTCCAAGGAATTTGAGGGAATGCATTTGTTTTCCTGATGAAGTGGGACATATAATACCATCATGCCCCTTTCCATTTTTTCCTGTCTTGAATGATGATGTGAAGTCCAGAACTATTGTGGCCATTTGGAGATAATGAGCAGACAGACGTAAAGTCAAGAGAGATAAAGTGAAAAGATAGAAACAATCTGGCTACCTGGTGGCCCTGTTGAGCAGAGGAACTCATGCCAAAAACAGCTGCCTCTGACCTTTCCTAACTGCTATATGCTACCACCTTAACAACATTTTGAATAAGATTATTTTAGATTTTTGCTTTTGTGGGTTTTTTTTATGTTTCAATGGTTGTAACTTAACTCAGGAGATATTCATATGTCAAACATGTCAGTGAGTTTTTTAAACATTTATTTATTTCATAAAAAGAATGCCCACCTGCTCTGGTAAAGCAGGAAGAGCCTCTATTGTGGATTCAGACAATTTGGGGAGTGTATCTTTGTTCTTCCCACTGATCACCTCTTTGATTTTTCATTCACTTGGGTAATTTCTCCCCTAATTGGCGTGTTTAGACCATTCAAATTTAAAGGGGTTATTGATATAATTAGATTAATAGCTGCTATGTTTGTAATTTTTTTTTCATTGCGTTGTTCTTTGCCTTTTTCTCTCTTGCTTTCATCTTTCTCTGGTTTATTGACCATTATATATGGTAGATTCCATTTTATCTTTTCTTTTGACATACAGATATACAGAAGAAAAATTTTTGTGGTTTCCTTAGAGTGTAAAATACACCCCCCCATTTTTTTTTTTAAAAAAACAGCGAATCTAAGTCCATCTTCAAATAACAGTATAATATTTTCCATGAAGTCCAGGTACCTTTTAGCAAAATATTCCCAATTTATCTCTCCTATCCCCTGTGACATCACTGTCTTTTTCCTCACTTATCTATTTCTTATACTCACTGCAATATATTATTACTCTATTACTTTTTAAGTTATCATTTAAACTAAGAATAATAAGAATGTCTTATCTCTAATTATTCCTTCTCTGATACTTTGTTGTTCTTTATGTAGATTTGAGTTTCTGACCTATATTATTTTTCTTCTGCCCGAGGAACTTATTTTAATGTTTTTCTTGCAGAGTGGGTCTACTTGTGATGAATTCCCCCAGTTTTGTTTCTCAGAGAAAGTCTTTATTTCTCCTTCAACTTTTTTTTAAAATTTGTTTTTGAGAAGCAGAGAGAGACAGCGCGAGCAGGGAGGGTCAGAGAGAGAGGAAGACACAGAATCCGAAACAGGCTCCAGGCTCTGAGCTAGCTGTCAGCACAGAGCCCGACTCGGGCCTCGAACCCATGAACTCATGACCTGAGCCGAAGCCAGACACTTAACTGACTGAGCCACCCAGGAGCCCCTCTCCTTCAACTTTTTAAAAGATTTTACTTTTAAGTAATTTATACACCCAAAGTGGGGCTCAAACTCACAACCCTGATACCAAGAGTCACATGGTCCACCTACTGAGCCAGAGGCACCCCTCTCTTCCAATTCTAAAGGATTATTTCACTGGATATAGAATTCCAAGTTGATGGTTGTTTCTTCAACACTTCAAATATGTCACTTCATTCTCCTTTTGCTTCCTTCTCCTTTTGTCATTTCTGATGGGAAGTCCACTCTCATCCTTATCCTTTATTCTTC
This sequence comes from Suricata suricatta, assembly GCF_006229205.1. Classification (NCBI taxonomy): domain Eukaryota; kingdom Metazoa; phylum Chordata; class Mammalia; order Carnivora; family Herpestidae; genus Suricata; species Suricata suricatta. The sequence continues at coordinate 69,064,368 of NC_043711.1, forward strand.
TCTAAGGAAGGTATTATTTCCCTGTGGCTTCTTTCAAGATTTTCTTGTTGTCTTTTTCTGCAGTTTAAATATGATATGTCTAGGGTTTTTGGTTTTTGTTTATTTGTTTGTTTTTGTATTTATCCTTCTAGGGTTCCTTGAGCTTCTAGATCTGTGATGTCTTAGTATCCATTATTAGTTTTGGAAAGGTCTCAGCCATTATTACTTCTAGTATTTCTTCTGCTCTGTCATTTCTTTCTTCTTCTGTTACATCTTGTATGTTACATCTTTCAAAATGGCCCTAAAGTTCTTGGATCTTCTGCTCTGGGAAGTTTCTATAGCTTAAAGATAGCTTAAATATATCTTTAAGGTCACTAATTCTTAACTCAGTCATGTCAAATATACTGATGAGCCCCTTAAAGGCATGCTTCATTTGAATTATGGTATTTTAAAAAAATATTTCCTTTGGATACTTTATTTTTTAAAATTATTTTTATAGTTTATTTATTTTTGAGACAGCGAGAGACAGGGCACAAGTGGGTGAGGGGCAGAGAGAGAGAGAGAGAGAGAGAGAGAGAGAGAGAGAGAGGAAGAAACAGAATCCAAAACAGGCTCCAGGCTCTGAGCTGTCAGCATAGAACCCGATGCAAGGCTTGAACTCACAAACTGTGAGATCATGACCTGAGCTGAAGTCAGATGCTTAACCCACTGAGCCACCCAGGCACCCCTTGGATACTTTCTTAGAGTTTTTATCTCTCTGTTATTGCATGTTGTCTACTTTTTCCATTAGTGCCATTAATGTATTACTATAGTTATCTTAAATTCCTTGTTTTATAATTCAAATATCAGTGTCATATCTGAGGATTGTCTTATTTCTTCAGACCATGTTTTTTTTCCTTTTGTATTTAGTATGTTGTATTAGATAATAAGGACTGAGGTAAATAGTCCTTTAGTCTGAAGATTTCTGTTTGTCTAACTAGGAGTGTGACTTTGTTTAAGGCTTGCTGTAGCTATGGGTGCAAAAAAATTTAGAATTCCTCTAGTGTCCTTGATTTGGCTTGACTTTGAACTTCCCTAAATATTCCTTATCAGGGAGAGTCTGTCAGCAATTTTAACTATGGTCCACTATTAATATACTGAAGTCCTATTAGTATTATGATAAGATGTTGGGGAGGGGGCATACTTTATTGACTTTCAATTAACTCTCAGCATTTTAGTCTTTGGGCATGACTTACACAGGCGTTTTGCCAACGGTATAGCTATCCCCCCCCCATTTCCTTCCCTAGCTGCAGTATTCCCAATCTATTTCCATGGAACCTGTTCCATGTTGACTATGTTCCCCAATCTCTTCCTCATTAGATGAAACAAGAAGGCAAGAGGGGACTGGAGTGGGAGACATGTCCCTTTCCCAATTGAGAGAAGACTCTGGCAACGTTTTTTCTCTTGGAGAGTATGTCTTTGTTATGGAAATGTTCTGGACATATTTTTGTAAGGCTTACTTCCATCCTGGCCAATGGCCTCTTCACTGTGAGAACCTGGTGGATTTCTTGGAGATAAACCATGTGAAAGTTTGACACACACACACACACCCCTTCCAAGACCAAGACCCTAAAGAGTTTCTTACTTTCATATTTAGTCCACACTTAACCTCCAGAAATTAATCAGAATTACCTTTGAGGGTCCCTACTACTTTATTGCTCCAGCAACTTCTGTTCCAGGTTAGCAGATCATAATGGTCACTTCTGGAGGACTCTGTCTCTCCTGATTTCAGAGTGGCTGTTTACACATCTCACTTCTCTGATGGGTCCAAGAAAAGTCAGTGATTTTCAGTTTGTTAAGCCATGGGAGTGACACTTTCAAGCTCCTCAAATGTCAGAGCTGAACCCCAAGTCCCCTTCCCTCTCCTTTGGATGTCTCTTTCTTTACCTATAAAAATGAGTACATTTGTAGCTACCTGCAATGCTATTGCCATTATTTTATGACACAGTAATCTGTGAAAAAGTAATGTAATACTTATAGCAGGTGGTCAATGAAATGGCATTTTATATTTAAAATTTTAGATGGGATTCCATTATAAAAAAAGCTAGGTATACTTGAATTTGATACACTTACCTCGCATGAAATCAAGTAGATGTGCTCAAAACAAAAATTAATAGAGAGAAAATAAGTTAAACAATGTGCGTAGTTCTGTGAATCCATAGTATACTTATGTCAACTAGCAGAGAGCAGCAATAAAAAGCTGGGGAGTGAGGGTGAGGAGGAGAAGGAATGAAAACTTCCAGGCAGGAGGAACAATGTATGGAAGGTGCCTGGGGTGGGAAAAAGCTAAGAACATTTAAAACATGTGGGAGTGGAGCTGATGGGGGAGAGAAGTGGAAATAATGCTGGAGGGGAAGTCTAGTGCTTGGACTCTATTTTTTAAAAATTTAAAAAAATCTTTATTTTTAAGAGAGAGAGAGAGAGAGAACACTCGCACAAGTGGGGGAGGGTCAGAGAGAGAGGGAGACCCAGAATCCGAAGCAGACTCTAGGCTCTGAGCTGTCAGCACAGAGCCTTACGTGGGGCCCCAACTCATGCACCCAAGCCATGAGATCATGATCTGAGTGGAAGTTGGACGCATAACTGACTGAGCTACACAGGCACTCCATGTCTTTTTAACTCTTCTATTGAGACTTTATTTCAATGATCATATTTTAAAATTTCTAAAACCTCCATTTTTCAAATCTGTTACCTCTTTCTGATATTTTCTATTCATGTTTTAAAATGTTTTTAATTACTTAAACATGATTTTTTGTGGTGTCTACTATCATTGTTTCTGATAACAACCTCTAGTGCTCTTGTTCATAGTGGATTCTTTCCCCGTGAGTTTTGCAATTTTGGTTCATGAGCTCATCTTCTGTGGGACCTCATTGGGAATCCTGGTGTAAAAATATGCTCCTTCAGAGACTTTTTCTGATAGTTTCTGCCAGGTACACAATGGGTATTATCAGCTCAGAACATGTTTTATATTAATTGATAGACAGGACAACTCTAGTGAAAATCTGAATGCCAAATCCATGAAGTCAGACCCATGGTTATGAACTTTCAGACAAGATCAATTTTTTCTCTTCTCGATCTTAGACAGAAGAACATCATTGTCATCTCTCTCTGCCTTTGGGTGGATTGTTCTAGTTCAACCTCTCATCTGTCAGTGGCCAGAGTCCTTTTCTATATTCCCCTACATGGGCATTAAAACCCAAGCCTCTAAGTTATGAGACCAGAAAAATAAAAATATCCATAGAACCTCCAGAGTTTCAGCTCAGTTGTTATAGCATAAAATTCTGGGTTCATCTTCATTTTTTGTCCCAAAAGATTTCCCTCACTTTCTTGCAGGGTTCAGCTCTGCATTTAAAGGAGCCTTACATTTTCTCTAGTGTTTCCATTTTGCAGTAAGAAAGTTTCTGGTTATTTAGACTAAAATGTTGCCAGATACTTAAAAAGTCTGAAGTATATTTGCAGTGTAAATTCTCAGAGGAGGAATTTCAAGTTTAAGATATATATATATATATATATATATATATATATATATATATATATATATACCTTATATATAAATCTCTTAATGTTTATTTATTTTTGAGAGGAACTGGCAGAGTGTGAGCAGGGGAGGGGCAGAGAAAGAGGGAGATGCAGAATCTGAAATAGGCTCCAGGCTCTGAGCTGTCCGCACAGAACCCAACATAGGGCTTGAACCCACGAATCGTGAGATCATGACCTGAGCTGAAGTCAGATGCTTAACTGACTGAATCACCCAGGTGCCCCAAGAGACATGTATATTTTTAATGTATCTCATACATTAACATCTGATAGGTAATACACAATGTGGAAAGCAGTTTGTCCTTGGAATATCTTACGAGTAAAACTCAAGAACACAATGATAACACAGGACAGCTTTGAAATATGTTCTTAGCTCTTTGGTTAATAAAATCTGTCATTTTCTTTCTTTCTCATGCTAAACATCTTTTTTATTAAAACTCTATTTTTTTACAAAAAGTGAAAAAAGCAAGTTGCCAAGTATGAACTTCACTCTTAGATTTTTATTTCTGGTACATTTCCTCTTTAATAGAACTTCTGTCTCATCATGAACTTTGGAACTTTAGATCAAGTAGGCCTAAACAGGAATGCTCATGGAATTCTGATGAATAAGAATTTTCTAAAAGTTCTTCCCTCTACAAGGTGAGGATCATGTGTAAAGTCAATGTTCACATCACTCACATATATATATATATGTCTAAGGCTGGGTGGTAAAAATGGAGGAAAACACTGCATAGGCATGAGGCAGGAATGAATTAGGGCACATGCTGTGATTTTTAGTGGCTACGTCTCTTAGTCCTTAAACTGTCACTGAAAAGCAGCTTTGAACAAACTGCAAAACCCTGAAAGGTCATAACCCAGGACAGGAGAGACTCCAGGAACGTGCACCAGTGAAGATGCAGATGGATAAACAAGCCATAAAGTGCACCATATTTTCTCTTTTCCAGCATTTACTGAAGAGTTGACCTTATGCTATTACCCTGTGAAAGTGGAATTTTAAAAGAACCAACCCCAAACAAACCTGTACTAATCACCGGGTGGCTGGCTTTCCCCATCGCTAATGAAACTCAGGAGGGTCCCGAAGTGAGGTGTGACAATTTGAGAGGCAGAGTAAAGATCACAGAGGTGAGAAACCTATCACCTCTCTTTTCCCATCCTGAGGAGCATACGGGCCAGATTTAGCATGTCTGAGGTTCTCGTGGCCTGGACAGAGGTCCCACTGCCTCAGAGCTGCACAGAGCTGGACACCCACCTCTGCGACACCCTCTCCTCTAGCTGGCCCAGCTCAACCCTTTCAAAGGTGCCTTAGCTGAGGGCATTCAGATGTGACAGCCACTTGCCCATGTTATTTCTGAGGAAGTAGGTGAATGCACTAACATGGAAGGAGGTGATGAGAACAAGAATGTAAGTGACCGGTCTGAGCTCCTGGTTGGCAGTTTGTAGGGTCATAACTCTGAGTTCCATCACAGGGGTATGGTTAGAGCTTATAAGTTCTCATCTGTCTGATGAGTGTAAACAGGGGTGGTGTTGGAGCAGTGCTGGCAGAGGAGTGCTGAATCTCCAGGGGCTAAGATATCAGAGTGTTATATGCCACAATTCTGCTTCTTATTGATCTCTGGATACTCCCTTGGATTGTGGGTTTCAGGCTCGGCCATACTCTTCAGAATGGGTTTAGAGAGTCAGAGTTAAGTCAGTCATCAGAGAGGGATCAGAAGTGGACCTCTTCCATGCTCACTTGCCTTTCTCATTGGTTAAAATCTAGAACTTCAACCACACGTGAAATGACGATGTCCCAGAGCTTTGTGGAGCCATAGGTGGGGAAATAGGATGGATCTTTGAATACTGTGTGGAGGAGTGTGCTCACCAACCCCAGACATTATATTTGACTTCTATATGAGCAAAAAATAGCCCATAACCTTATTTTAGGAAAGTTTAATGTACTTTAACTAATAAATCATCATACTGAGATTTCTTTTCATTGTATTTTTAGGTAAATTCTGTTTTTTTTTCCCCTGGATGCCATGTCTTCCTTTAGTTTGGATGTATTTGTTTTTGAGGAATAATCAAATGATTTTTTAAAGAAAGGGTACTGAGGAAATAAACTTTCTGGACATTTTATGCCAAAACAAAAAGTCCCGATTTTGCCCTGTCTTGATTAGGTAGATTTTTATAGAGAGACGATTTTATATTTAAAACTATTTCCCTCTGAATTCTAAAGCATTGCTTCATTGCCTTTTTGCATCCAGTAATGCTAATAAGACATTTGTGATAGAAAACGTGTAGGGGATACAAACAACACATGTGCAAAAGACCAGCACAAACAGCCAATGCATGCATGAATAAGAATCATGTGTAAATTAGAATCAAACATTAATGAGAGTCCATTTTCTTCTCTATCAGATTGACAAAGATTATAAAAATGGTAATACTCAGCATTGGTGCATAGTGGAAGAGAGAGTGTTCGTCTACACTGATGATGAGTGTGAAATTGGAACAAAATTTCTACAGAACATATTTATAATATCCAGAAATAAAATCTATTATTTTTACCTTTGTAAGGTGAGAGATAGATGTATTTTTCCTAGCTGGAAACATTCTAGTTCTTCTCTTTTATCTTTGGTGCAGCAAAGTTTCATTAAGATGCCTTTATCAGGGGTGCCTGGGTGGCTCAGTTGGTTGGGCCTCCTACTTCAGCTCAGGTCGGATCTCATGTTCGTGGGTTCGAGCCCTGCGTCAGGCTCTGTGCTGACAGCTAGCTCAGAGCCTGGAGCCTGCTTCAGATTCTGTGTCTCCTTCTCTCTCTGCCCCTCCCCCTCTCATACTCTGTCTTTCTCTGTATCAAAAAGAAATAAAACATTAAAAAATATTAAAAAAAAAGATGCCTTTGTCAGCTCATAGCTTACTGGGCCATTTCTACCTTCTGTTTTGTTCTAACCTCAAGGAAATAGTTCTATTATTTCTTTGATTTTTTTTCTTGCTTTTAATTTTCTTGATTTTTTTTTCTTTCTCAAGTTATCAGTAGATGGATATTGGTCCCCCTGTATGGATCTGCTATATCTTTTAAAGTTTCTCTCATGTTTTTAACCCTATTTTTGTCCTTTGCTTTGTATTACCTTTTTTTTCTCTTAAAAATTGTTTTTTAGGTAACTGCTATGCCCAGCATGGAGCTTGAACTCATGACCCTGACATCAAGAGTTGCATGCTCTATTGACTGAGCCAGCTGAGTGCCCCTGTCCTTTGCTTTATATATTGAGAGATTTAAAAAATTTCTTTGCTTTCTATTGGTTTAGTTTCACCAAATATTCAAATATTAAATATTTTGAATTTTCATGAACTCCAGTTCCTTTTCATATCAACCTATTCTTGTTTGGTGGATATAATATTTTCATATAATTAGTTTGATCAAGAGTAATAATTAGAATATGTAAAAAGTTCTCTTTTTCATGTTGTCTATTTCTGTCACTGAATGTTTTTCTCTTTTTTTATGTTGGTCATTCAGTTTGGTGTTACTTATTTTCCTCAAATATCTGTTAATCCTTGATCTTTCATCCTTCCTCACAATTGAGGTCTGTGTTGATTAATTTGAGTAGCTGGCATGTTTCTTTTTTACTTGGTTATTATAAATAATAAATGCCTAATCAAAATGTACTTTTAAAAAGAGTTAGTGTTATCTTATTAGAAATGAGCTCACTTTTAACAAAATATTTTAATTTTTCTATATAACATGCTGGTAATATTGACTATTGATAAGACTTCTAGATTTATCCATATAGGAAATCTATAACATATGTTTGATCCCACTTAAAGCTGTCTCATTAATAAAATATCTTACAAATATACACTTTGAAATTTTGTCCAAGAATTTTTTGAGTTAAATATCTCTTCATAGATATTTAGTTGAAAATGTTTTAGGAGAATTGAATTGTATTTTTTAATGTCAACACATTATTTTATGTGTAAAGGAAAATCCCTGTGTCATAGATGTCTATACACTGTGACCATGATGTATTGATGCCTTACGTGGGTAGAGATATTTTTAGAAGACTGGTACAAGGTATATGAAATTTGTATGAACACTATTAAAAAGTCGCATGACTTAGCTATAATTATTTACAGAATAGACACTTTATGGGGAAATCATGTTGTTGGCAAAAGAGATTTCTTTTCTTTAAAAAAAAACAACAACATAGAATGATTGGCTGCATCAGTTTGGTGAAAAATTTTCATTCAGAAGATGCCAAGATCTTTTTCCATGATCTCACATTGCTACCCATTCATTTTTTACACATAGGACCTTGTTCATACGGGGGCTCACAGTCAAGTTGGAGACTAGATTGATCTCATCACAGTGGAGCCATTACACTTTTTTCTGTCTTCCTTACACGTTTGCTCCATGCATACTTAAAATCTGGAAAAACATACTCATGGGCTGGAGAAACAAAGAAGCAGCAATTTCCTTGCCTTACTTCTTGGCCGGTGATGAAGTAGAGAGCATGATGTGGTGATTGGAGCCAGACCTAATTCTGGCCATGGGCGTTGCTGCTGACCCAAACCTAATTAAGAAAGATCCTGAATAAACTTGGGTGAGAGCCAAAATCACTAGCCTCTTCAATCAATATTTTTGATATAAAAATTAGAGTCTGGGCTGAGTAAAAGGGAGCTCTGTTTCATGCCATAGCAAAAAAGTCCCTTCTTGCCTCTACTCTGACTTCCTGATGTTGGATATTTTATCAGTTTGTATCTGTGATCATTTTCAGATTAGTGGACTTACAACTGTCAGGTTCTGTCCTAAACCCTGTCATAGGCACCAGCCTTTTCCAAATGGGTAAGCTGGACTAACTGTTTTTCTTATTCCTGCTTGAGTTACCCTGCTGATATATAAAATTTAGCTGATATAACTGTAAGAAATTTGACTGGATAAGGAATATGACATTCAAAGGAAAATAAAGCAATGCCTCTTTGGAGCTTCAGAAGTCCTCTTCATACACTGCTAAGCACCTGACAACTTCAACACAGTGGCCTTCCACGATGAGTCCACTATGAGTCTCTAAAAGAGTAGAGGATAGTAGTAGACAGTAGTAGTCCAGAGACTAATGTATGTTGGAGGTCTTTGTATAGGGTCTGGCATGTAAAGTGTCCAAAAAATGATTGGTTTGCTATATTTCAAGACACCACATACCTCCTTTAGAAATAGTTCCTAGTCTTGAGGTGCCTGGGTGGCTCAGTTGGTTGAGCATCTGACTTTGGCTAAGGTCATTATCTCAGAGTTTGTGAGTTCAAGCCCCGCATTGGGCTCTGTCCTGACAGCTCAGAACTTGGAGCCTGTTTCGGATTCTGTGTATTCCCCTCTCTCTGCCCTTCCCCCACTAGCACTCTGTTTCTCTCTCTCAAAAAGAAATAAACATTAATAAAAAAAACTCTTTAAAAAGAAATAATGCCTAATCTTGATCCAGAAAATGCAGGGTATGAGATAGAGAAAGAAAAGATTAATATTTGACTCATGTTAATGCTTTTGTTATACTAAAGACTACTTTTACTGATATTGAAACAAATTAAAGGACATATGAAGACATTGTTACCTTTTAGAGAGACTCAGTGAAGTATTCTCTATTAAATCATATGATTTCTGGGGGCTCCTTCAAAGTAATCTGTGACTGGGGGAAATAGATTGAAAGAGAGGCCATGAACTGATGTTTGAAGCTAGGTGATAGGTGCATGTGGGTTCTTTATACTATTCTCTTGTCTCTTATTGTATGTTGAAAATGTTCCACTTTAAAACTTTTTAAGGTAGATGGATTAGAAATAATTTTAAAAAAAGAAAAAAGAAATAAGTTTTTAAAAGTGGATGGACTGCTGTAAGCTCCAATCTGAGTCCCTCCCTAAGAACTGCCTTTGGGTGATAGAATTGTCTTGCTCAAGGTTATGCCCTCTTCCACACCTCTACCTTGATAACTTGTATCCCAGGATTAGTTGATAGTAGAAAGAACACAGAGGTTTGAATCCTTTGCTTTTGAAATAACTCTAATGGGCCATTTTTGTTGCATAGACCTCCATGGGATTGACTGAGGCCTTTATTATGATGAAATCACAGCTAGGCTTCTTCCTTTTCCAGTCCAGTTTCCTTGCTCCATCCTGAATATGGCTGGTAAAGGTTTATTAGATGGCTCTCCAAGTACCAACATAGTGTTCGCCAATTTCCATAGTGTAAATACTTTCAACATGGCCAATTTCAAGCTACCAAGGTGATGTCACAGAAAGAGGAGGTGGGAATAGATGGGCACAATTGATTCTTGTGGCACAGTTTAAGCCAGCACTACCACTGTTACCAAATTTCCTTAATGAAATTCTTAAATGCAAATCTCTATCTGAGTCTCTCTATTTAGGGTAACCCAAGCTAACACAAAGCCATCAATTATTTTTTATATTGTCTACTATGGTAATTTGTCTATTAAAGAAGCTAACATTTCATTGGCAGAATGAAATGACATTGGTCACCTCAAATGTTTCAGTGAAACACACACACACACACACACACACACACAGTCCACAATACTGTCAGACAGTGTCCCATAATAATTGCTTAGAAACATTTAAAATCCAGATGCCTTTTAATTTCTTGAAATTATATGGCTACATAGGGTGCTCTGAGAAAACAGACTTCAAATAAGTTGTTTCTACTGAGACTAGGAAAAATGGCCAAGAAATCACGAGATAACTTCAAAATATAATTGTAGTTATCATAAATCAAACATATTTAAAACAGTTAAAGTTTCCTTATTAAATATTTTAAGTCAGACTAAGTCATTAAAAAAATTTGCTCTCTCTGTAGAAAATACAGAGGAGCACTGCATGTGAAGAACAGTTAAGACTTTTATCCTATTCAAGAGCTGTTGTTGGAATAAATAAATGATCAGAGGCATATTATTCTTAATATCCAATTTTGTAGAAAGAGAAGGTACCTGGAAAATTGGAACAAAATGTCCCATTGAGGAGAAAAGGCTGGGATAATTCACTTTACTTTAGTAGTGTAAGTACCCTTAATTATCAACAGACCATCAGGACAAAGTTTCTGTTATGTTTAATTAGAGACAACTGATCAGTCAAAATAAAAACTCCAACAATGGCTCTCAAATTATTAAGGATACTACCTTAAATATAAATTCCTGGGCACAATAGCTATTCTGATTCAGTATAAGTCTGGCAAGGGGCCCAGGGAGCTGCATTTTAACAAGCTTTCTAGTAAATTCTGAAGCCCATAGTGTCTGTCAATCCAAAACATGCTGAAAGGCAATGTAGCCAAACATCCACAATTCAGTTTCATAATAAGATTAGGAATGTGTTTATGCCATTTCCATTACATAAATGTATTTCCCTGACAAAATCAGTCTGCATCCTTTATCTTCTTTTCACTAAAGGCCATTTTTAGAACATCTTCCATCTACATATCTATCAACCAGCCAGATTCTCATCTCTGTACCTTTATATTCTTTCTTGCTCTGTAAAAGAAAGAGAAAGTGTGTGTGTACGCGGGCGCATGCACGCATGCATGCGCATTTGGGAAGACTGGGGTGCATAACAGTTTTGTTGTAAAAGTCTCTTTCTCAACAGAACTGACCAAAGGGACATTTTTGGATGTGACATAGTTACTGAGACTCAATAATCCCTATTGATTTGAAATTATGCTTTTATTAACCTAGCGGATATTTTCTCATAAAAATTAAGAATCCTCACAATCACCCTCTTAACCAACTTCATTCTATATGAAATGTGCTCTTATATTACCAGCCTTATGGGATCTGGACCCCTCCTAATGTGCATTGCATTTGGATTAGTTGTCCTCCTAAGTGTATTCAATGTAGACTCCTGACAGAGATAGTTTTTTGCTTTTGTTTTTGTAATCTTGCACTTGAGAATGTAATAAATTGCCCTACGATCTTGATGGAACAGGCGTAATGTCTCCCTTGCTCCCCAGGCCAGGTGGGTAAGTAATTATTTTTATATCAAGAGTTAGACTCTGGATCTTCCATAAAAGTAATACTGCTCACAAAGACATCCCTCCACAAACTTAAAACTCAAAGTGTATGTGTGAAGATGTGTCTGAAGGTCATGGACATCCAGAATGGAAGGGGATGCTTACTGCTTGCTGTATCTCAGGTGAAGCCCAGATGTTCCACTGCTCTCTTTGTCTATTGCTCCTTCTATAGGACTGAAGACATTTATGGATTTAGGACAATTAATTGGAATCAATTTTGTTTCAATGCAGATTTTCTTTTCTTTTTTTAATTTTACTTACTTATTTTGAGAGAGAGAGAAGACATGAATAGGGGAGGAGCAGAGAGAGAGAGGAGAGGGTGAGAATCCCAAGCAGGCTCCACACCAGCAGTGCAGGGCCTGAGTCAGGGCTCAAAGTCATGAACTGCATGATCATGAATCAAACTCATAATCAACTCATGATCTGAGTCGAAGTCAGTGCTTAACCAAGTGAGCCACCCAGGCACCCTTAAGTGAATGTTTTCAAGAGAGAAGACCTATATGTCTTCCTTTTTTGGGGGGGACATTTAATATACCATATATATATTCTTTGTATAAGTAATGCCATGCCAATTCATTGGGAAGAGTTGGAATTTAGTTATCAATATTAGTCATGAGATGTGGCAACTGCATTTTCAAAACCACTCCCTCTCCTCTTCTGCTAAGAGTGATCCTAACAAATGTTTATGAGAAACTTTATCATTGTGATCCAATTTTAAACTGATAGACCAAGTAGCGGTTATACTTTCCCCATAAAAAGCTTTCCATGCAGATCAGCTATATCCTCTAATAAGTTGTGAGCATCAGGGCATATTGCCATATGCAACACTGGTGCTTTGGGCTGGTTTTCTCTCTCACTGCACAGCATGAAAGCTTGGGTCCATCTGTGTCACAATTCAAACCTCTCTTGAAGTGATTTGTTTATACTGTCATTTGATGGAGTGGAATGTTCTGTAACTCATTCAAACTATTACAGAAGCTTTGCTAAAAGGTCACCACTACTCTTTGGAGTTTCCAAATCTGGGAGCCATCTGGGAGCTTGTTAAAGATAAGGTTTTCCACTGGCTTTTTCCATTCCAACTAGATCCAATTAGCAAAAGGTACTATTTCAGATAAGTTTGTGTTCACATTTAGAAAGAGAGAAAGACAGACAGTCAGACATAACAGAGACAGAGAGAGAACTCAGGTAAATTACAGTTAGTTGCTCAATAGTGTGCAAGCCTACTTTCACCAGAATTGGAGTCTATGTGCCAGCAGACAGTAAGAACTCTTCAATAGGTCTGAATTGGGGTGTCAGGCTTAAGTTGAATAGAAGTTGCTTTTAAATGTTGTTTTTGAATCAATACATTCAAGTATAGTCTTGAGAGTCAACTCTAAAGGAAATTGAATCTCACCATTTACTCAAAATTTAATATGAAAAAGACAACTCATTCTTTAAAGTAATAAAGTCTATATTCACAAGCTAAACATTCACTCCACACGGCACGGACAACCTTCTAGTTGCTATAACATTACAGTTTTAGTCTAGGCCTAAAATTGGCTTGTATTTGCTTTCTGCCCCCTTCCTTATGAAACAAGTCTTGAATATTCCAAACCTCAAAAGCTCAGCTGTAAAACTATAGGAGACCAGCAAGAGGAAAAAGAAAGTTTCCTTCAAAGACGTCTTTAGTCACGGCTGGCCAGTTCTGCTCTCTCCCTCCAAACATTAACTATGGCTTTTGACACTTGTCCTTGGAAAAAATCCAAATGTGGCAAATGGTAGAAGCAATGTTTCTTTACCCTCCTGCCTGGAGCTCCCCATGATACAGATGAGTTCTAGCTGGGGCATTCATGGGTGAAACAAGGAGGTCAGCTACTGCCCACCACCTCTGCTCACGTCTGCAGATGAAATAAGTACACACAGAGTGAGAATCTACGGAATTAAGAATAAAAACCCCCTCATTTAGTTGGAATGCCTGAAAGAGTCTGGACCAACAAGGCTGCATGGTAGCAGATAAAACACAGGCTCATTGCCATTAAAAGTGTTCTAGGAAGTGTGTGTGTGAGTGTGTGTGTGCATGTGCAGGAGAGTGCATGCATGTGTGTGCATGTATTTGTAGCAGGGTACTTGGAGGAGGAGAAAAGTTAAAATCTGGAACCATATTTTTGTCTCTGCAGGTCCCAAGCTGGAGACATTAAAAACACAACATTTCCTTCAGTTCAATTAAACTGGTTCAGAAACCAAAATTATCCTTAGAAAGGGGGAGAAATCCATTTATGTTCCTTTTGAGGCAGGGAGGGAAGTCTTTCTGGCAAAGTCTTAAGGTGCAATTCAGAACCGGGAAACTTAATCGTCCAGTTCAAAGCTTGTCTCGTCATAAAGTTCAGGGCGTGCTGATTTCTTGTGCCGGGAATACTTCAGTTGCAAGAGATCACCCATTTCATCCAGGTTTTCCAAAACCTGCAAAGAGATTGCCTTCCATCAGTTATTCTTTAAACTCCTAAATGGCTCTGCGATCCAGAGCCTCAGAGATACAATATTCTTTTGCCATCTTCTTTGATTTTAAAGAAAGGGAAAAAGGTCCAAATCATTAAGGCATCATTTACAAATAAGCCCTAGAGGAATGTTAGATGCTAATTCATTTTATTTCATATTCTTTAATAGCCTACCCCATATTATGAATATTTAACTTATTTTGGGGGTGGGAGGGGAGGAATAAAAGCATCTGATGCATGCTTGCCCTTTCAGGCCTTATGTTAAAATTTAATTAATTACATATAACCTTGTGGGAAAAAAAGGTAAGTTTCAGGTTACAACTGGGTTATGTCTTCATGACATAAATGACCAAGAGCAAAATGGAACATTGTGGGAGCTGATTAGTGTCTCCTTCTCCCTTCTAAATTTCCCTACCCCTAGCTTTTAAACACTCATCTCTGTATTCCAAGGAATCATCGAACTTAAAACCTCAAGGGACCGAGAACTCATCCTTTCAGTTCTCACCATTCAGGCAGGTAAACACATCACCAATTTTCCCAAGAAACAACCCAAATCCGGGACAGACAAAATCTCATATATCACTAATCTTATGGTACTGGGGATATGCTCTTTCAACATTTTTAGGCCTGTCTCTCTTACCCTGTCCATTGAGACAGATGATATTAGCATCTAATGCTTTGAAAAAGGTGAAGATGTTTGTTAACACTGGAATGAATGACTACTGGAGCATATGCATTTGGGAAATCTTTCCAACTGGCATCGTGTTAGATGCCCACCAACATGTGAAGACTCGTTTATTTCTGGGTGGTAGCATTATGGGTGGTTAAAACATTCTTTTCACTTCAATGTACTTTCTACATTTTTCCAGAAAATCTAAGCACTAAGACAAAGGAACAAAAGTTGGATTTAAAAGGATATCAACTAGGATAGTGTCTGTTGCTCATTGCTGAAGGTGGGGAAGGAGTAATGCTGGGTGGGGCATCTGCACAGCTCGGGGGTGTGAGGGACAATCCATGGAGGGAGGGTGTGGGAGGAAAACAGAAGGTCTTCTATTCATTAAGTTCAACCTTTTTAACTTCCATTTTTGTGTCTGCTACCAAATGTACATAATATATTGGCAATGCATATATAAGTTATAAATGGATTCATGTTGAAACCCGCTGATCAGACTACCCAGAGAACACCTGTCCTCAAATGAAGGTAGGTTTATTCCACTTGCTATAGCTGGGGGGCTATATTTCAGAAGAACCATCGTGGGAAGAGGGAGCTGGGAAGGGCTCCAACCACATTTGGACCTGCACTCCAGATGACTCTCAGAAAGCAGGAACCAGATCTGGGTTGGATGCTGTCTTGAGCTGGAGAAGTTCAGTGATTGGCTATGGGCAGAATTCTTAGGTGGAGGGCGGGATGACTAAGGTGGGGTGATTGGTAAAGGAGCAGCAATCACTCATGTTAGAAGAAGGAAATTCTGAGCCATTTTGTGTTTGTAGAATGACCTCATCTTTGTCTTGTTCCAAACATGGTCATGGAGGGGACTTGCCTAATATATATTTTGTGAGTATTATGTTCAGTTGCTACCTCAATGCCCTGGCTGTTCATGGGTCATTTTTCACTTTCTCTTATGTGTATATTGAGAATATGCTCACAGTTTTTTATTGATGTATGTGCCTGATTTCAAAAGTTTAGAGGCATCTGTCTACATGATGTCTCAGTGCTCCTCCCAAACCAGGTAGATCCAAAGGAATGAAGAACTTGCAAAGAGAATCACAAGGTCTGAGGTCTACAGAGTTGGGTATTCATGAATGCCTCAATGCTGTTGGGATCACAAAAAGTATAAATCCACCCCTGCTGTCCATCCCCTCCTGCCATCTCTGGGAGCTTGCTTCCTGGCCGTCTCCTTTCCTCTCTCATATCTAGTGCCACTCTCTTACTCTTTTCCTCCTTTAATGTGTAAACATGCTCAAGTCTTTCCCCATTTTCAAGGGCCTTTTCTAAACCCATTTTTCTTGCTTTTACTGTCTGAATTCTTGAAATATTTGCTACTTTTTTCCTTTTAAGAGAAATAATTTGTTAAAGTTAATTACTAGAAATACTCATTTTAGAGGACCTGGACAATATGGAAAGACATAAAGAACAACAAACAACAAGGTTCACTCATTATTTCAGTACCTCGAATTAGCTTGGCTACTATTGTGTCATGCAAAAAGTTGTTATTATGTAAGTACTCTGTAGTATACACTGGTTTAAGTCCTAAGAATGTAATGGTGAAGCAGAAAGACATGGAGACTGTGTGTGTGTGTGTGTGTGTGTGTGTGTGTGTGTGCACGCGCGTGTGTGTGATTTATTATTTGAGCCTAAAGTATTCACTTTTTTATTTGTTGTATTCTTATTTCTGTTTCCTACATTCTCCTAAACCTGTCTGCTTGGGGGAACACTGAGCTCCTGCTAATTTCTAATCCAATAGCTTCTTCCCATATCTTACCCCACTTAAGCTTACTGTAGTTTCTATCTAAAACAGAACTTGTTTTATTCCTCCAGTCCCATTGCTGATTTGCTATTCCTTATTGTATATCTTATCTCATATAAATGCTTTAGCTTTACCATCCTTCCATTCACCAGGTCTGGAGACCTTGAATTATCTTTGATTCCCTCTTCCTAAATGTGCCCTGCATGCGATCATTTGCCAAGTCTTGGCAAATGCATTTATAATGTCTGTTTATAGATACTTTTTTTGGGTTTTTTTTGAATAGCTGCATTTTAGGTCCCTTCTTCTTGCCTGTTTCCCTCTCCAGTCCCTTTGTCACATTAATTTTTTATTTTTCTTTTTAAAAAAATTTTTAAATGTTTTTTTTTAAATTTATTTTTGAGACAGAGAGATAGTGTGAGCAGGGGAGGGTCAGAGAGAGAGGGAGATACAGAATCCGAAGCAGGCTCCAGGCTCTGAGTTAGCTGTCAGCACAGAGCCTGACATGGGGCTCGAACCCACGAATCATGAGATCATGACCTGAGCCGAAGCCGGACGCTTAATTGACTGAGCCACCCAGGCGCCCCACATTTATTTTGTAGTGACACGATTATATCATTCCTTTGGTCAGAAACCTTGGATGATGTTCCATAACTTATATTTAAAAAGACCTAGCTTAGAGGCACCTGGGTAGCTCAGTCAGTTAAGTGTTTGACTTTGGCTCAGTTTATGATCTCACAGTTCATGAGTTCGAACCCCATATTGGTCTCTGTGCTGACAGCTCAGAGCCTGCAGCCTACTTCGAATTCTGTGTGTCCCTCTTTCTCTGCCCCTCCTTGCTTGTGCTTGTCTGTCTCTCTCTCTCAAAAATAAATAAACACTACAAACATTATGGGGCACCTGGGTGGCTCAGTCAGTTAGGCATCCGGCTTCGGCTCAGGTCATGATCTCACGATTTGTGGGTTCGAGCCCCACATCGGGCTCTGTGCTGACAGCTAGCTCAGAGTCTGTAACCTGCTTTGGATTCTGTGTTTCCCTCTCTCTCTGACCCTCCCCTGCTTGTGCTATCTCTCTCTGTCTCTCAAAAATAAATAAAAACATAAAAAAAACATTAAAAAAAGTCCTAGCTCAAAGGCACCTCTCCTGTGATATATATAATATCCATATCCATTTCTTTGTATATTATAAATATATGTGTAGGTATATTACACATATACACATAATTCATTCCCATCTTTGCATATAGCAATGTATTCATATGTAATGAATGAATTCATATAATCTCATATGTCATTTACATCTTCATGCTTCCCCAGTTGTCTATATTTCTTTTCCAAGATGAATTTATTCTGTCCAGTATTATCACTAGTTGCTTATTCAGTAGTACTATTTCTTAGAGTTTTTGCCCCAGGGTTTTGCATATAGAAGACACTCAGTGTGTTTGCTAAATTGCACTGATATTATGAGACAGTTTCATCAACCCCACACTATTGAGATGGCTTAGTTTTCTGACATCATTCACATAAAGATCAAAACAAAAAGGCAATGAAATTTGGTTTTTAAATCATTTATACCTCATGTAGGTCTGGATCATATGATAGATCTGTCTTTGCTATTGCTTTTCCAACATGTTGCTTTGTTGGATCATATTTTATTATGATGGGCTTGGTGGCTATAAAAAATGTCAGGTTTCAGGCAGTTAATGTTGAAATAACACATCAGATTAGCTTTTGCATTTAAGGACAAGTAAATAGCACAATGTGTGGCTACTCAGTCTTGTTTATGAAGCCAAAACACTGACTTGTGTCAAGTCTTCACTAAACACGTTTTCTTTTCTATCCCCTGAGTTGATCACATTGTTGGGCATTACTGGCATGCCCTTGCTTTTTTACAGTGAACTTATGAGTGTTGTTTTTCTACTCTGCAAAGAGAAACCCAGAGAAACCCAAGCTAGGTCAGTAAAAGAGCATGCTCAGAATGCCAAGCACCAGGGCTGGAGATTCTGCTAGCCTGTGGTGTACTCACCGTGTCAAGCATCTCCCGGGTATGTGCTGCTGAAACACAAAACCGAGCCCGAGCTTCTGCGAGGGGAGTAGCTGGAAATCCAACGACCACCACCCCGATTTTTCTGTTTAATAGATGCCTTGCAAAAGCCCTAGGGGAAAGGTAAAAGAGGAGGTTAACTCAGAGATGACAAAATTATATGGCAGGAAAAAGAATATGGCAAGTTGACATTTCTTATTTTATAACAATATGTAGAAATGATTAGAGTTACTAAGCTTCGGTCACATACAATTGACAAGGAAATGGGGCAGTTCCTCGATGGCACCCGTAGCCGAGTGTGTATATTATAGGGTCTGGCACACTCATTAGACCATTGTGAGTACTGAGTCTTTGATGTCACACAGAAAATGCTGATGTATGTAGCCCTGATTTAACAAATTGGCATCCTTTGTCTGAAGGCTTTCTAGGAATAAAAACCCAACAGCTAACACAATGCAATTGCAAAAAGAAAGAACATATATGAAGTGCAAACTTGTATGTTTTAAAAACTTAACACCAATAATAGAGTACAGAAATTTCAGAAAGCTATACTTAGTGACGATAATTTGAGAACCAGGATCTGAGGGCCTGCAGCAGCCAATCCTGAGCTGTATTCTCACTCCAGAGCCAAAGATATTTTTTTCCTCCATTTAACCAGAGATGGAAAGTAGCAAGGTCTCCTCATTTTTTATTGTGTGAATGACTATAGCCAGGTATGTTAAGGTAAAATAAACCCCACTAACTGGGTTCAAGGGAAATTGGGAGGGAGACAGGGAAGGAAATGTGCACACACAGAGAGGCTGGTCAGTAGATGCAACCTATAGGATATAAGTCATGTAACTACAAAGCCTTTCCTTTCTCTTATCTGCTTCTAGCCTCCTTCTTTTACGGAACTAATCTCGATGACAATTCTAGAATATCAAGCTATCAAAGTCTGTAATTTTTTTGTGTGCCAAGAGCCAACTTCAGACAAAAAGGCATGTACCCCAAGTGAATCTTTCCCCACTTTGTGCTCTGTTGCTCTCTGCAGAAACCTTAATTACTAAATGTCTCTGCCCACAAGCAAGGTAAATGCCTCAGATCTGTTCTTAGCATTAAGAGATTTCTGGTGTCCTATTTTAGGCTGGCATCTGACAACACCACAGAAACCTTCCAGTCATAACTCAGGAAGGGTTCTTGAACCAGACATGGAAAACAAGCCTGTTCATTTATTCAATCCTCTTGCCATGGAGCAGTTTGCCTTTTTGGTTGTCTTATGCAGAATGCATGTTATCAGACTAAGGACTGAAGATTGCAAGACCTACTGAGCACACAGCCTCTCTGGCCCCATGACCTAGGCAAGGCAAGATTCGCCTTTAATTTGGACAAGGAGATGAAGCTTTCTGAGAAAGCTTGAAAACAGAGGCTGCTATTTCTCTTTCTTGTTCACCCTATGGAAGGCTGCCCATGGAACTCCACAGGATGAGAGCTCATAATTATCTGAGAAACAAGACAAGGGCTTTTATGGCTAGAATACAAACCACCTGACCCATGATCTCAGGCTACTTTTCGGGACTCCCAAAAGACCATTTTCACTGTCTGCATGTTTCTCTTTGTAACAGAGGAAGCGAGTTTTGCCAAAGAATGCAGAGCAAAATATATGACTGTTGATTCATTAGGCTAATCTGAGGCCTCCCTGGAGCACTTTCAGATTTAAAATTTACACTACTAAACCTGGCCTCCTCCGGTTAATGTGTCTGATTGTCCTGAATATTTTATATAATGAGCCTCTGGATTTGTTCTCCCCAAAGCAAATTAAAACCAGTGTGGCTACAAGAAACCAAACTATGTGGATAATAATAATTAATAATAATAATAATAAAACATTAGCACTGTATTATGTACAGCATCACTGCCTCTTGTATCCTATCATCCTCCAAGTATATGACAAGGCCCATGGAAGGAAAATGTAAACTCCGTACCAAATAATAAATACAATGTATTCTTGATTATCTGAGTGACTGTTTCACGGGTGACATCACATTGTACTAAACGTCATAGAAGATTCCAGTGGTAAGAATTGCAACAAAACTTTGCCCAAAAAGGATACGTGGCTAGAGACTTTATTTTCATTCCACAGTAGGTGGAAATGTGGAGAAATCACAATTCTTTAATAAAATCAGAGTTTAAAATGAGCAAACGTAAGATCAAGTGCTCATGCACTGGCTTCTACAATTAACTCCTTGTCTCAAAAGCTTCCCTACGTATAAACTTTCCATTGAAGAAATATTTGAGAAGGAAACAAGGCCAGGCAGCAGGGAAGCTCTTGCCAGCAGCTCCTGCCAACGATAGATGATCTTACCTTTTGTAACTGACCTATTCTAAGTTTCCTTAGACAACACAAGCAATTGGATTTTTTTTCCATTGCAGTGATTGATGCCTTTTGATTCACCAAAGATGACATTAAAGAGTTAAACTTATACTCTCTGTTGCTTTAATGAGATGAGCATATTTTCCTCTGGGGACTACAGCTTCAGAGGCCATGCTATACACTGAAAAGAGATCTGGTTTAGGAGGCAAATGGAACTGGCTTTGAATTCTGCACTCTACTAGCTACAATTTGAGTGACTTTTAGAAAGCAGTTTAACTTTTGTGGGTCTTGCTGTCCTCATTTGCAAACTAGGACTAAGCATCCCACCATTGGTGGGTGATTGCTGATGTAAGAGTCTGACTTAGCATAGAATCAGCATTCCGCCACATCATCTCCTCCATAAATACTGTCTGAAACTGGAAGGCATTAGATAGACAGACCATCCAGTGTCCAACGTAGCATATTTGATATGGACAATAGCAGTATACTTACCTACTATTTTCCTGGAAGTTCTATTTTTATTAATGCAACCAAAGATCCTAATAATTATTTTGGAGAGCCATGCAACCATGGTTTTATTTTTGTACTCAGTTGAAACTAATATTAATAATTATTATAGTAGTAGAAGTAGTAGTAGTAATAATAACTACCACTGATTAAGTTCTTATAGTTAACCAAGTACTGTATTAAATGCTTTATGTACATTAATGGTTAATACTACTACTACTAACAGCTCTCACCTAGACCATTGCACACATGGCTGGACACCCAAATAGTAGCTCCTCTATAAGAAACAACATGCTTTATGTTCATAGACCTCATCTTGCTTAATCTTTACAATAGCCTTATGAAATAGGTACTATTACATCCCATTTTAAAATTGAGAAAACTGGGGCTTCAGAAGTTTGCACAGCTTGTCCAAGATCCCCTGGTAGGAAGAGGCAGAGTCAAATCCTTTTTCAAATTCCAAACTCCTCAATATGCCAAGAGCATAATTTTACATGTGACACCCTGTTTTTATTTTTCATATTAGCTGTTTTCCAGTTAGGACTCCTAACATATAAAGAAGCAGAAGTACTCCCTCTCTCTTGGTTATTGCAAAGTTGACTTCTTGAATTTAAATGCATTTGTTTTTACTCTTTGTGGACTTTTCTCATTACATGGATTCATTTTTCCAGCATGTTGATATTCTATTTCCAACCTCTACCATCAAAGTCAGAACTATCAGGCACACTCCTACTGTCACCCTCCTGTGTTGTGCACTTTAGGCTCTCAAAAACAAAACACACTTATTTTTGGTGTCTTCATTTGAGCTAATGATAAACCATTAGGTAGACATGGGCTAAGTGTGGAATCTTTCTTCCAGAACATACCATTTTGCCAACCACTCTGATTAAATGTAGGTTTTCTTTTGTGCCTTCTGAAATCAGATGGTAAAGGGTTTGGGATTATCTGCTACTTTGAATCACAGTTATACCTCCTCCCTACCATAAATACAGGCCAGTATCCTGTGTGACATTTCTGTAGCACACTGTCTTCTTGACTACTATGTGCATCGTTAGCTTGACCCAGACACACTGATGGTAATGGTGTGGCATACCGAAGAACTCACCTGTGTGTTTTGTTATTTTTCTGTGGTGAAATGACACAAAAGTGTACGCTGAAGAATCAATCTTTCAGAAACTAATAATTCATTCTTATCCATCATGAGTTCTGAACTGATAGCCCCAGAGCCTCTTTTCTATACTTAAAATACTCTGCCAATCTATTTAGACTGTTAGAGAGTCAAATAGAAATTTCCAACAATAGGGTTATGTTGCAGAAGAGTCAGGACCAGTAGAATCTCATAAATATATGTTGACTATTACTTTCCATCGTGCACATGGCCAGACACCCAAATAAACATTTTACATTTAGAAACGATTTTAATTAACTTCCTTTTAATAACAGAGGTAGTATGTGGCAGGTTGGAGAATGGATCATGTATAAAATTATCTATGCCATATTGAAAAAAGTCATTTTTTCTCTTTACGCAGCTGTTCTCATGCACAATTTCAGAGTTGTAATCAATGAGAAACAACTCTGCACAGGTTTATAGGGGAGACATTAAAATTTTATATTAAGAGCATGAGCCTAAGTTTGGGTTTGCCTCTTGGTAGTCTCTTGATTTTATTACTGCTCAACTTGTAGGACTTTGGGAAAACTATTTAATTGTTCTCAGCCTCAGTTTCCCCCACACTTGAAATAAGGCTGCCTTTTTCTGAGGATAGCCGTGAAAAGTCAGAGGAGAAAGCACAGAGCCTGGTAATGTTGTTTTCACATGTTAGGAGAGATGGTCTTCCGAGGTTCTCCTTGAAACAGATCATGGGGCAGAAGGAGGCACAGTTTCATCTTTAATTCACAGTTGAGACCAGGGGGTGACACTCCAATTTGTAGAGCTCGAAAGTGGTGAGCCTTAGCATTTAATTCCCTTCATTTATTTAAATTGTTTCTTATTTGAGAGAAGGAGAGAGTGAGAGGGAGGGAGAGAGAGAGAGAGACAGAGAGAGAGAGAGAGAGAGAAAGAGAGAGAGAGAGAGAGAGAGAGAGAGAGAGAGAGAGAGTCCTGAGCAGGCTCCTTGCTCAGTACAGAGCCTGATGTGGGGCTCAAACACATGACCCTGGGATCATGACCTGAGCTGAAATCAAGGATTGGATGCTCAACCAACTGAGCCACCCAGGTGCCCCTTGATTCCCTTCTTAGAAGATCTGTGAAAAGGCCCTGCTGGGACAGGTGGCTTCCAAGAAGCTATACAAATGAATTCTGAACTCGGCATCCCATTCAAAGCTCATAAGCAATGTCAATGCAGAAGTAGCCTCATAGAGTCAGAAACACTGTCTTAGTCAGAATACCCTGGGGCTTCAGTGTTATTCTGAGATTCCATTGAATACTCACGCTACTTTAGCAGGCATGTAAAGGAGCAGGGGAACAACGGGAGATTCCTCATTGCCATAGATAATGAATCCCATTTCGTTCAGTCTCTGTCTGAAGTATCTTGTGTTTTTTGCAAGTTGCCGTACTCTCTGCAATCCTGAAAGGAGACAGGCATGAAATCCATCAATCCCATCAGGAAGAAAGAAGCAAAGGTCAGATTGACTTGGCAAGCATTCTTAAGACCTTCTGCAGGCCTGCATTTTCAGCTGGGAGGAGGTCCAATAGGGTGGGTAAATATCTCTTGGTGAGCAAGTGTGGGCACTGATGCCTGAGAACTGCCCTGAATCTGGAAGACAGGATCCAATGGGGGGGGGGGGATGGTGTTGTTAGGTACTGTTAGCAACTAAAGGTAGGCTAGTTTGTGGGGTGACGAGGGGATAAAGAGAGTGTCCAGCAAGAAGGAAAGAGATGAACTATCATTTACTAGATACCTACTGTGTATGGACTGTTTTAAGTGCTTTAAAAACATTCACTCAGGGAAAAGGAGTATGACAAGAAATCACACACAGACACACACATGCTTGCGTGCATGTGCGCGCGTGCGCACGCGCGCGCGCTTGCGCGCGCACACACACACACACACACACACACACACACACACACACTAGTTGTAGAGGCTTTTTAACCATGCTGAGCTGACCCATTAAGTTGTTTCTCCAAGCAAAGAGCACTTCACCTAACCTGAACTTGAAGGGGTAACACATCCCTGAACAAAGATAGGTCCAGCTGAGACCAGAAATGTTTTTTGAGGCATTTGGGGTGGTAGACTAATAGAGGGAAGGGTAGAAGAGGACCTCTGTTTTCCCCAGGCACAAAAAAATTACAGTGGGGGCTCCAAACCGAAGTCAAGGAAGGTATGTGTATCCATTTCCAGGTTATTGGTGCCTCAGCTCAAAAGCTTAGCTTCTGGGGCACCTGGGTGGCTCAGTCAGTTAAGCAGCTGACTTTGGCTCAGGTCATGATCTCACAGTCCATGGGTTCAAGCTCTGCATCAGGCTCTGTGCTGACAACTAGCTCAGAGCTTGAAGCCTGCTTCTGATTCTGTGTCTCCCTCTCTCTCTGCCCCTCACCCATATGCTCTGTTTCTCTCTGTCTCAATAATAAATACAAAAGTAAAACAAAAGCTTAGCTTCTGTCCTCCATATGTGTCCCAGAGAGGACATCACACATATGAGAGGACAAAGGGACTTAAAGAGTTAAAAGAATTCTGAAGACACCTGTTTACTCTATGAAGTAAATGGGCAAAACAGCCAAAACCAGAGTATGTGTGCTTGATACAGAAGATTGAACAGAACTGGATGTTTAAGTCCTCTGGAAATCACTCCAATGTTTGCATCTGATGCAAGGTGGCTGTTGAGCAGGAACAGCTACTATAGTTGACCTTGATTATGATTGGTAAGGTGTCCATTCCAACCGATCAGAGATCTTGTTCTATATTGTTCAATATTCTGAACATCATTCGTGGGTATCTTCAACTCTCCAGATGGAAAATGTCAATCAGGGTTCTCCAGTTCCTTCTTGGAGAAATGGACCCGGAGTGTGCTTTGACAAAGGGCTGAGCAGTGTACATTTTTTGCTTAGCATCCTTCCTCCATGAAACCATGATGTTCAGGTAGAGTCGCCCCTGACTTTTCTCTTTACTACAAGGGTAGTATGTGATCAAGATCTAATGGCCAATTAGAATAGTTCATCCCCCTGATTATTGGTTCAACGATGGAATACATCCTGAGCTTATCAGTCTTTCAGATCTGCTGAAGAAGTGCAAGAATGAGGTCATCCTCAAGCTACATGTTTGTCATCATATGGAGGAACAGGGAAGAGTTTATAGTGTAGTGAGAAGGCTGATATGAGATTAAGAATTTATGTAAAATTGCAAATCTAATGAGTGCTATAATCTAAGAATGCTATGTAGTCTTATGAGAACCCATATTAGAGAGATTGGACCAAATCTGAGAAAGTCAATAAATGATGAGTGAGCTGAGCTCAGAAAGGGGGACAAATGTTAACAGGCAAAAAATCATAGGAGAGCATTTCAGATACAGGAAACAGGTGCAATGGTCTAAGTGGTTTGTAGAAGAAAAGAGTGGTTGAGAACCAGGCAAGATGCAGTTAAATGTGGGGCAAGTTGAGGCTGGAGAGATGGGTAGATTGTGAAAAAAAAGGAGGACAGGGATTCAAGAATACAACATTTTGTGGTTGGGAAGAGAATGAACTTAAAAGGGTGACAGAGCAATCAGGGAGAAAGAAGACAAATCAGGAGACAAATTAGTGTTCACTGAATTTTTAAACATGTTAGTCACTGATAATCTTTACTTTGGGTTCCCTGGTTAGTATTTTGGTTTTAAAGAAACAGGTAGCTGCAAGAATGGTTTACTTTAATTCATATATACTTTTATTTTCCCATCCACCTCCTTCAATGAGGAAAAACTAAGCCCTCAACTCCCACATTCCAGATTTGCAATATGAATACAAATAAGGGATCGGGAGAGGTATAGAATTATTTGTATAATTTTTGCTGCATAGACAAAGCCTCCTTGGTG
This sequence comes from Suricata suricatta, assembly GCF_006229205.1. Taxonomy (NCBI): domain Eukaryota; kingdom Metazoa; phylum Chordata; class Mammalia; order Carnivora; family Herpestidae; genus Suricata; species Suricata suricatta. The sequence goes on from NC_043711.1 coordinate 69,090,798, forward strand.
CTTAAAAATGAATTGCTTTGTAACATGCTGAAATGTTCTTTAAAAACTTGTATGTATACAGAAACCAATCTATTTGAAGGATAGAACTAGAAATGAGGGGGAGAGTATTTGTCTTTACTTAAACAAATTCATCTATACATCAAGACTATGTGTTTAGGTAGGTGAGGGCACAAGAAGTAGGGGGAGATTGTGGAAGAAGAATAAAAAGAAAAAGCGGGGCTGGAGTAAGACTTGTTTTAAAGACAGTGATTCAAATGAAGGCACAGATATACATCCTAGCCCCCAAAATGTATTCCATATGGCCTGTTGCCTTGTACATTTAGCTCTTTTGTTGATTGTTAGCTGCACAATGAATAGATGACTTCATCAGGCTGGCTCTAATGATTCCTAAATGATCCCCCTCAAAGACCAGAAGGATTTCCTGGCCTGGAAGTGCATGAATGACTTAAATTGCTTTTCCCCAATGGTATTATCTTTGCACTTGCCCATAATGACTCATCTATCATTGGGCTGCCCAGCTACTTAATTGGCCCCTTCTGTCCCCTTTGCCTTGATTAACCTAAGTAACTGGATCATCAGCAAATGCCATCACTTTACTGCTTCTAGATCCTTTGTAGAGTTGACTGAATGGATCAGAATATTGATCCCAAGGGTACCTGACTCTTAAGAATTCACTGTTTTCTTCTTGCTCTGTCTGTTCTATCTTTGAACCATTTAGCAAAGCATGGCTGACAAGCCATTATGATACACTTCGTGGTCACTATGTTTTCTCATATAGATCACTATTAATGCCTTTGAGGTCCTACGCGTTGGCCAAGATACAGCTCCTTTCAATTACTCTATTGCTCACTCTTTAAAATTGGAAACATTCTACTCTTGTAGGGCCTGGGGGCAGAAAGGAATTTGTATATATAAAATGCTACTCATCTAGACAGGATGTGGGCGATTTTATTAATTATGCTATGCTTTCAGATCCTTGCTTGAAGAGTGCTTTGTAAGAAAAGGAGACAATTTTAGCACTTGTCTTTTTGTACAGAGATGGCCACACCAGGGTGGCACGGAGATTGGGCATTGCAGCCACATTCCCTTTCTAACACTCTAAATCTCTAATTCCATAATTTCTTGTTCTTCTTTCACACATCACGTAGAAGACAGGGAAGGTCTCTGTTCAGATAAATAGGCAAATGAGCTGATCTCTTATGTAGGGTTCTGGATAGTTTATACGAGTGTTTATTTTGCTGTATTCTGGGTTCTCTGAAAAAAAAAACCAAATAGCTTTGGATTTAAATGGATTAAAAAACCAAACTTCACCTGGACAATTTAAGGCCTTAAAAACCTCAGTTTAACCTGTGAAATATAGATAAATAAGCTTATCACACAGAAAGATTGGTGGAAATAAAGGTGTTAATCCAGAAACATGCTTAGTATTGTGCTTGGCATGCAGTAGGTGTTTGAAAGGTTAATTACCTTTTTCCATAGGGAGGTAGTTCCCAGTAACCTCAATGGCACCTCAGAATTATCTGGACAGGTTGGAAAAAATTCCATGCCTGGACTGCACTCCAGACCAATTAAATAAGAATCTACAGAGAAGGGACCTGGGCATGAATTTTGTGTTTCGACAAGGGATAGCCACAGAGACTCAAATGTCTCAGAAATAGCCGCCACTGCCAGTCCAAGCCCAAAGCCATGCATTTCTGTAGTAAGAGCCTGATTGTTCCCCAACTATGTCTTATTCCTCAGTTGGATGTGGAAAACAAAAGATGGGCACATGTAGTGGCCTCTTGTTTGGCATAATTACATCGCAGCAGTTAATCAGTGTTTGGGTCCTTGGATAGTACGTTTTGTGGGGGTGACCTCCTCCCCTGACAGCTGTCTGCTCCAAAGTACTCATTTGACTTGAGATCAACCCAACTGTCCCCCTTACCCATCTCATGAGGCTGGATAAAATATGGATGAACTCATCCAGGCGGCTGACCTGTACATTGCTGTTCTACCCATTCAAATTTCTAGCTCTGCCAACTTGAGAGATGGGCTAGGTTAAGGGAGGCCATAAGTACTTTAACCTTCTCTCCAGTGCTGTTAAAACAAAAACAGCTGGGGCAGGGGAAGGAAAACAAATAAAACACAAAGCATCCCACTACAAAGCTTTGCAGTCCCCTAATAAAAACAATCGTCTGTGGTGTTTCCAAAAATATGCTTGGGACAAGTCAATCTTCAGAGGGCCAGAAGGCATTGCAGACGGTGGAGACTCCCCGAATGACCTGTCAAAAGCTAAAGAAGGAAAATTTGTTGTCTGCTGAACCATTGGTGTGCAGAGAGAGAGAGAGAGAGAGAGAGAGAGAGAGAGAGAGAGAGGCATTTTCCTCTGAAAGACTAAGTGGAAGAGGCAGATTTTACAAGCTTGTGAGCCAGCACCAGTGCTACTCTCGATTTTCAGCAGATTTTGCAAGCTCCCTGGCTACCAGATGAAACATGAATATGCCCAGATGCCATCGACTTATTGTGTTATTTTGCAGGCTTAAAAAAAGGCACATAAAGAAATAGATGCTGCTCTCCCTCCTTAAATTGTTTAGCACACCACCTGGACTGTCAGAATACAGTCAATGCACTGTCTACGGACAACCTCAAACATGGCTTTAGGCAGCATTGCTTGGAAAATGTCCTTTTTTTTTTTTTTAGAGATGGGAGGCGTATTTCCATAGAATATTTCTCACAATTTAAGAAGTTGATCTTTCTAAAAAATCAAACTGATGATAAAGAATGCCTCAGTGGCCTGAGAATGACTAATCTTCTTGCCTCTTGCCCCTTCTTTGTCCATTTACCCATGGCTTCTTCCCCTGGCATGGGGGTGGGGTGGTACTGGGGAGAGACCTTGGAGTCAAGTGTCAGTGTGACAGCAGGAACCCAGCAGTCTGTTATTTTAAGCTCTGGACACCAGACAGGACATTTTGTTTCCAACACACTTAGGGGCAGAGTGATCGCAGGAAAGATCAAGAGGCTACAGAGCAGAAGAATCATAAGAATCACATTAGCAGTGACAAGCTTCCCAGTGGGATGGGGAAAACTGTTTGGAGTGGTTTGCTAAGAGGAACACACATTTTTATCAGGCACTGAAGCTCTCCCTTTTGATGTCCAGATTTCAAGATTACAGCATGTTTTATAGTCATATTCACATGTTCCAGTGACTCTTCAGGCCTCTCAGTCATACCCCGGGAATGCATGCAGGAGCAGGGAGGATGGACATTAAGGGTGGACAGCTGTCTGACCGGGCTGATTTCAAGGGCCCTGAGAGGACGCCATTGCCCCCACTCCCCTACCCGCTGCTCACATATACCATCAGTTTAACTCATAAGGAGAGGTGAGAATGGACATGTCCTGCACAACTATTATGAGCCAGAAATTGTGTTTTTGGGGCCCTCTTCACAAATGCAGAAACTGAGGCTGGAAGGTCATTAATGCATTACCCAGCTGACCCAGAAACTAGCCATACCTCCTGACCTATCAAAGTCTGCTCTTTGGGGAGACGCTTGTAAATTCATTTCTGGTGAGGTGTAAATTCTGTGATTCATGGATTCACAGATTTCACAAATGAAAAACACTCACTAGGTAAAGGAGTCAGGCCAGCTACTAAGGTGAAGTAGAAGATAAGAACATTCTGAGGCTGTTTAGAAATAAATGATCTAATGGTAGACACGGCAGATATCAAATAGTAGAAAATTGAGAGGAAGAGCCTTAAGACAGATCTAGGCAGAATTACTAGGATTTTCTAATAGTAGTGCTCCAGAATAAATGATAAGATTTAATGTTAATTTGCATTTAAATAGAGAGCAGTATCTTAGCAAGTCACAAATTTCGGAATTCTACCCATTAAATGAGGGTAGTTTGGGAGGCTAAGGGCCTTCTGGAAACTTTGTAAATCAGTGATTCTTGTGCACAGGAACACACCAGAGTCTTCTGGGAATATTTCTTTTTCTAGAATATGTACAATAACGCTCCCACCTGTATAGATTCTGCTCCAGGGACACTCCCAGGGTAACTGTGTTGTGTACCAGTTAAGAACCATTGCTTAAAGTGATAGCTTACATTGTGGGTGTTGATTCTAGAAAGATACTAAGGTTGATCCTAACTGAAGACACCAGAAAGCAAATTTTGTCTCAGAGTATTTTGTATTTGGTTGACAGATCTGTATGTAAGTTTCCACCTACCCTTTCCTTTTTTCTATGAAGATGAGCAAGTGACTTATCTCTGAACCTTAATGTACTCATCTGTTAAATGGGGATGATGGCAATAACCACTCCACCTATTTCTCAAGACTTTGGGGAGGATGCTATTTAGTGGTCATTGTGTTCAGAGGAGGATTAAATGATGAGTGTATCTACATCGTCAAGTAACCCACAGACTAGAAAAATTCAGGTAATTGAGACAGAAGGTAGAAAGTGGAATGCTCCATGGAAGAAATGCTCTAGGAGTTTGTAACACAGAGATAGAGGTGGTAAGTTAACACTGTGTGCGTCTAAGTTTGGAGGTAGGGGGCTCTGGGAAACAAGTAACTCACTTGCCATAATGTTTACACCACAGTCACGAGAAAGATCCGTGGAGTCAGACCGCTGATAATGGTGAATGCCATCCTAGGATTTGGAAAGTTTTGATGGGTAATGGGGAGCCATGGCAGCATCGTGAGCAGGCATGCCATGTTCTGAGGGGGTTTAGGAAGAGAAAGCTCATGGTGTGTAACACATGGATTAGGAGGAGGAAAAAAACTGGAAGTGGCAGAATGAGTAGGAAGCCAGAGTGGCAGCAAACATCTGAAGTGGGTGAGGAGGGGTGTGTCAGTAACTGTTCTGATCTGTGGAGGGAAGGCAAAGGAAGTGGCAAAGGTCAGGTCCTGAGCAACTGGGTTCATGAGATCCCCCGAAAGCGTTCTGAGAAACATTGCAAAGGAAAGTGGCCACCAGGAAGCCCCATCAAGGCAGCTTACCTACATGATTCAAATCCCTGGCTTTCCAAGTATCTGCTGGGGGTGCACTGGAGAAGCCTCAGAGAGCGGGCGTGGGGAGAATTTGAGGGAAGGTTCAGCAGAAGGCTAATCAGACTGCCCTGCCCCCCAGCCCACCCCGACTACAACAATGGCATCAAGGCCAAGCGCTCAAGGACTGGGAACCCAACTTCCTGGGTCCTAAGTCAGCTCTACCATCTTGGGCAATGTACTTCATCTTTCTGTAATTCAGGCTCTTCACCTATAAAGTGGGAATAGCAGTGATGGTAATAATAATAATAATAATAGTAATAATAATAGTCATTACATTTAGCTATAAGGATTAAATATTAAGCACTTAGAACATCTGGCATACAATAAGTCCTACATGACTATTGTAAAACTTAAAAACTATATTTTATAAAATGGCCTTACATATACATTTCATTTGGGGAAAAATTCTGTAGTTTAAAAATACCGAAAACTATTTGAAGCAAAGACTAGACTGACTGACTGAGATTTGCGCTGTAGGGTTCAGCCCCTGTGATCAGTGGAAGTAATGTGCAGCTTTTGTATCCAATCTGGCTGTTCCTGTGCCCTCCTCAGTTGTTTGTTGTTTTTTGTGGCTTTTTTTTTTTTTTTTTGTATCTGGGACATGTCCACCAATAGCTTCTTATTCACCGGAATTAAGTATTCACCAGAAAAAATTTCATTTTCAGTATTCAAGTTGAAGCATATGATCACTGGAAATCTAACTATATAAAGTCCTCCTATTTTACAAGAGTTAAATCAATCTCAGGGACATTAACCAGTTTTTAAGACCTAATTAGGTTAGGGGTGCCTGGGTGGCTCAGTCGGTTAAGCGACTGACTTCAGCTCAGGGCATGATCTCACAGTTTGTGAGTTCGAGCCCTGCATCAGGCTTGCCACATCAGTGCAGAGCCTACTTCAGATCTTCTGTTTCCCTCCCTCTCTGCCCCACCTCCCCCAAATCTTGCATGCTCTCTATCTCTCCCAAGAATAAAGCATTTTAAAAAAATCTAATTAAAGGAGCCCATAGGAGGGACTGGTCTCTGCCTAAAGAAAGAGATGCCAGGATAGGGGCATTTGATGTGAAAAGGATATTCCCCACTGCCGGCTTTGAGGTAGAGTGGTCTGCGTGGCAAGGAGTTCAAGCAGTCTCCAGCAGCGGAGAGGGGCTGGCTGACAGCTGGCAAGGAAATGGGGACCTCCCTCTTGCAACCCCCAAAACCACAACTTCTGCCACAAACACGTGAGCTTGGGGGGCGAGCCTGAGTTCCAGAAAAGAGGCCAGCTGCAGACACCTTGATTCAGCCTTGTGAGAACCTTGAGCAGAGAACAAACTGTGCCCCAGCTCCTGACCCAAGGAGACTGAGATAATAAATGATGTTGTTTTAAGCTGCTAAATTTGTGGTCATTTGTTATGCAGAAATAGAAAACTAATACATTCATTCTCTCTAGCCCAGAGTGCACACTGGGATTCTCCAGGCACAAGTCCACCTGCTTAATCCTCCCCAGCTGGGGCTGGTATTCTCCGCAACTTGTCCTGACAAGAGAGGGGCTGGGGCACAGCACCGGCTGCATCTGGGGGTTTTTGCTCTTTGGCTGAAAACGGCCCAGTGGAAAAACAAAGATCAATGTAGAACAGCAGCTCCCCTTCACCCTCTAAGATGCTACAGCTGGAATCATGTTCTTTCCTTCTGTTGTGCTGAGCTAACATGGAATTTCATGTGTGTTCCATCACAAACTCCCCCATCTCAGAGTCCAGCCACAATGAGGAGACAAAAGTGAAGAGGAAGCTTCTGTAGGACTCACGGTCTAGAAGGATATCTTGTTTGTGGGGCGAGTGGAAGGAAGTGGCCACATTAACCTTTTGCCCCAGTGCCATCGAAAAGACACACAGATTCTCTTTACGCTCTTGCTAGGGGAATTTTTTAAGACCTCCAAACAAGTGCGCAATTTACTGAGCTGCTTTAAACCTCTACCTTTGCCTAACTCTTAAGGTGAAGTAAACGAAGGGGCAGAAGGTCTTGCAAGTCACTTCTGCACAGCCAGACCAGCTTCCTCTGCCCACTGGAATTCAGTTTGCTGGCTTATTCTGTGTCTGTTGGATAAACACACGTTGTCCTATGTGCACATAAGCAGCAACAGGGCAGAGAGGCGATACCTGTCACTTCGCTTGCTCACCCCAACCTGAGGTCCACACATACAAAAAGGCCAGGTAGGACTTTTTGCCCCCCAGCACAGGTGATTAATCACGACAGAGGCAGCCCCTCAGTTGAAAGCCTGTATAGCGTAGCACCCAGCCATCTGTTTTGTATTAGCTGTTGCTGAAATGCCAGTGGCCTGAAACCTTTAGAAAACGCAGAAAGCCCTGAGTCTCTTGCTCTGCCCCTGTCTGGTCCCCAGCGGGTAGCCAAGCACATATCTTCAGGAAGCAGAGGCTAATTCTTCCCTCAACAATGCTGGAGAGGTTGGGAGTCGGGGGCAAGGTGGTCTCAGATGGGGGCAAGGTGGGTTCTCTGTGCACTCCTCTGACATTCACTGAGGGACTTCCAAGGGACAGAGCTAAGAGCATGCTGCTGGGTTTGTTTGAGGGGAGAAAAGAAACTGTAGGAAAGCTGATTCTCTATCTGCTTTCTGCCCCCGGTAGGTGCTAAAAAATGGGAGACCTTTTAAAACCGCATGTTTCATTATTAGAGTTTCTTTGCCCCAACCAGAATTCTTTTTTGGTTTTCGCTGTCTCTTCCTCCCTTTGAGGAAGAAACGAAATTCCTGGTGAAGAGTATTAGTAAGAACAGCCCCAGATGAGCTTGATGATGCAGATGGAGGAGGGCAGTTTGCAGCTCTCACACAGCACTGGAGAAAAGCAACAGCGTATGAGGGGGGTTGTGAATGTACCTCATGTCAAATACAAACAGTAAGAAAGTGAGAAGGTTCCACTGGAGAGCAAACTTCTGTCACCCAGTGTAGTCCTCCTGCTCTCCCTCCCTAAGTGCTAAATCTTCCCAGTTAGTCACTACCATTTTTAAACCTATCAAACTCAAGTGTAAAAATATGTGTGCCCTGCTCCAGGACCCAGAGCAAAGGTCCAAGGTCACAGCTGGAAAGCACGGGTGCCACTTTCTCCAAGTCCACGTGGGGTTAGAAGCAAGGTCAGCGCCTCACCTGCCAATCTCATGATAGAAGTTCACAAATGACCAGGATGAAGGAATTAATCCATACAAAATGACTTAAAGATGAGGCATGCTTGTATTTTCCAGTTTGAATGCATGATATTATAAGCCTCCCTCTTTCCCCCCTTTATCTTTAGATCCCTTTAGATCTTTTTATCTCTCCAGAGAGTGGGAAAAAAAAGGAAAATGATGGAGGTTCATAAATTAATGAAGTTCCTTGAAAGACCTTGCCATTTTATTCCACTCTTTTTCCTAATAATTGAATAAAAAATAGAGTTTAAGCCTTCAGATTTGTTTTTTATTTTTTGTTTGTTTTCTCAAATGTCAGATATGGGACAGCATGAATGATCTGGTGTGAACTCCTTACACACGTGGAGATAACATAATGAACGAGGGCTTCTCAAAGTAGATGAAATGCCTCAGGTGAAGGTGGGCAGGATTGTATCTTCATATGAACTCAATGTTGACATGAATGCTCTAGTTTTATTTCTCTGCTTGCACAGAATTCAGTCACCTTTTGTGACTAGTCATCTTGACCAGTCAACTGCTGGGTGCTGGTATGAAGAGCATCAGAAGTTCAGTCCTTATTCATGACTTAGCCCCCTTTTAGTCCATGGTCTCCAAAGAACCCAAGGGTGGCTGCATGACAGGGTTGGAGTGACTCAAGGACTCAAAATGAACCCATCTGTTTTAGATAACTGGCCTCAATTGGTTCATGTGTAGAAATTACATGTTTTAAATTGCAACTTACAATATTCTGTTTCATCACATTTCCCATTACAAAAAAAAAAAAAGGTCCTACTTGTCAGGAAATATGTTACTATTTCCAAAATATTCATTCTTGGCTGAACTTCCAGAGCTGTCCTAATTTCATGCCATTTTAATTTCTCCTGGGGAAGCATTATGCCCGGGGTCCATTTTCTGTCTCCAAAGAGTGCACAGTATTGGGGGAATTTAGCAACATAATAATGATAATGATCTTGATACCTGCTATGGCCTAGGACTAGGTTCTGTGTAAAAGAAGCAGAAATGGTTGTACCAAAATCCAGACTCTAAGCCCTGAGAGTCCCTGTAAAAGGGAAAGAGGTTCATCTTCAGTCCCTTGGACTTTGTTTTTCTTCTTTTCTTAGCTACTTTTATTCCATTCCTGGTCAAGAGTTTATTTACTAAGTCAATAGGGAAATATTGGGAAACTGTCTAAAATATACAGTGTCTTCCTACAGTATACATCCATCAAAAGTCTGGGGAAAGAATGTCCTGGACTGAGGTTAAGTACTGTGGCAAAGACTGGCTAACTCTTCACTCAACCCATTTCCTTCTAGGCAGACAGTTACTTCATTTCCATGGCTCCTTTGTGGTCAGGCAAAGTCATGAGGCCAATAGAGTTATGGCCAATAGAATGTGGGCAGGAATAAAATGTGCCTTTCCAGTTATGGCCCATAAAAACATCATATACACCACTCTATTCTCCTTCCCCTTCAGTGGCAAGATTGGAAGCCATATGTTGAAGCTGGAGAAGCAACAAGATGGAAGGATGCTGGATTCCTGTAAGAGAATTACCTGTCCAACAGGAACACCCATTTTGGATTTTATATGGTCCAAAAATAAATTTCTATTGTGTTTAAGTCACTAATATATTGGGACTTGTCTGTTACAAAAATGGATTACTTTAACTAATACTAGCCTTATAGGACTGTGTGTACCATGAAAACTTTCAAGGATTTAAAATCTTAATGCCCTTCTACTTTTCATTGGCTATATGGTGTAGGGGGAAACTAATTTTTCAGTGAAAATTTTATTTTTGTTTAAAAAATTTTTTAATGTTTTTTTAAAATTTATTTTTGAGAGAGAGAGAGAGACAGCATGAGCAGGGGAGGGTCAGAGAGAGAGGGAGACACAGACTCTGAAGACAAGCTCTAGGCTCTGAGCTAGCTGTCAGCACAGAGCCTGACGTGGGGCTTGAACCCATGAACTGCGAAATCATGACCTGAGCTGAAGCCAGACACTCAACTGACTGGGCCACCCAGGTGTCCCACTGCGACAATTTTAGTTTCTCAACCTCTCATTACTAGTCACCAAGCAATGTCATGAAAACATGAAGTTTCTTGATTGAAAAAGATCCTAAGTGCAAATCATCATTAAGATGGAGGAGGGGAGAGAAGGCGGTCCCTCCAGCATATTCAGTGGAAAATGCCATTTTGGATGCCTAAGACTCAACCTAATCTCCTCTATTTTAGATATGTACTTTGCCTTGAACAGAGAGGATTATCTGGGTGGTCAGTTCTTGCTGATTATTGTGTATAAAAAAGTCACATGCACTTCTGAGCTTTGGATGTCTCCATAGGAAAAGTTAAGTAAGGGATTCAGCTAACTTCTTGGATAATTAAAGGAAAAACTCCATTTTTACTTCTGCTTTTTGGGTAGCATTGGGTAGAATTACTCAGCTTACTCACCTCTGTATTAGATGGTGTCTAGACAAAGTCTTAGTATATGTAATAATATAAAACCATTCATTTATCAAAAGAATAGAAAAGGAACTCTAGATTTTGGTCCACACATGTACTTATCAAGGAGGTGATTCTAACTCCTATATTTGAACTAAAGTAATTCTATAGGTAACATATAAAGAAATGATATCATAATAGGTGGGGATTAGATTCTAAGTCTTGTCCAGGAAATCTTAGCCCCAAATCTAGTCATTCAGTATTCATTGATTTACATATTTGATAGTTAAGGCACAATTAATAAACCAATCACTAACTACTTCAAGGGCTGGGTTGGGAGTGTGTGACTAACATTGGAGGAGAGAAAAATTGCAGGAGATGGAGGAGGGAAGGAATATTTTCTGACTGCAGTCATTGGGACAGGGCTTAAAAGGCTAAATAGGGGCTTGGAAGTAAAGAATGGATATAAGTGGGTTATGGGGAGAGATGAAGGCCTTCCAGAGAGAGGAAACATAATGAACAAGCATAAGGAAGATACCAATGCCTGGTGAAAGTTGATGGGATATGACCAAAGCTTACACTGAATGGGGTCATTCATTCAGTGAACATGTATTACTTGGGGTTGGGGACAGTGTCTTTGCCCTCATGGCATTTGTATTCTCCTGAGGGAGACAGGCAATAACCAAGGAAGCAAGTATGTAATTCCAGCTCATAATAAGTGCTATGAAGACACATGGTGCAGCACAGAGAAAGTGACCCACAAAGAAAAGCGTAATATACATATTTTTAATGTTTATTTTATTTTTGAGAAAAAGAGAGCACAAGCAGGGTAAGGGCAAAGAGAAAGGGAGCCAGAGAATCTGAAGCAGGCTCCAGGCTCTGAGCTGTCAGCACAGAGGCTGATGTGGGGCTCGAACCCACCACCCATAAGATCATGATCCAAGCCAAAGTTGGACACCCAACTGACTGAGCCACCCAGACGCCCCAAACAGTGTCATATTGTAGAAAAAGTGGTTAGGGGAGATCCCTCTGGGTTGGTGGCAGGAGGTAGAAAGGTCACTCCAGCATGAACCACCATTTCAAGACCCTGAGTATGGTTTTGAGACTGTTCTGAGAGATGAGCTGGAATGGCAGAAAGCACAAGGGCATTTGTGTCTGGGGTCAGGACCAAGGAAGGTCTTATATGGCGGTCAAGGGATCAGCAGGAGGAAACGTGGCAAACCTCTGGGGAATCAGAGAAAACCCCAATTGTTTTCCTTCATTTTGGAGATAGATTTGTTTTTCAGGCTAAGAAAAATTTTATCAGTGACAAATTTTGACTTATCTGTGATTTTGAACATGACCTAAACTTGTTCAACTAACAATATATATGCTCCATTTCCATTAGTTGTTCCTTTCTGCATAGAAACCAGTCATCTTTAGCTCCTCGGAAATTTTCAGTCAATAGAACTGGGGATTTTGTAATGAAGGGACAGAAGACTCAATTTTAATTTTATAATAAACAATATCACCATTAAACAGTGACGCCACAGTATAACCAAATGTAGGGGCGCCTGGGTGGCTCAATCAGTTAAGTGTCCAACTTCAGTTCAGGTCATGATCTCACGGTTCATGTGAGTTTGAGCCCTGCCTCAGGCTGGGCTCTCTGCTGTCAACACAGAGCCCACTTTGGATCCTCTGTCCCCCTCGCCTGTCCTTCTCTCTCTCTTTCAAAAAATAAATAAACATTTAAAAAATATAACAAAATGTAGATTTAAAAGACACCCCCTCCTCATTTCAGGCATGGAGAGCCTCTCCATCCCTGAGGCTGATACTTAAAGGGAAAAAGGAGAGTGATTCCACTAGCTGAGAACCTTCATTCTGCAATCCTGCCAAAGGCAGCATGGGATGTGCAAACAGGGTTCTGAGGCCCAGGTAAGAACTTCTCCACAGATGGAATGTTTTGAATACTTCCCAAGTCATGCAGGAAATAAAAATCTCAGAAAGATTTAGTGTCAGGAGGCCCTCTTTGGGGGAGCATGTCTATTTAATACTTTCTCCCAGATCCTGGGCCCATCACAGTTTTGATTTGCCAAAGGCCAAAGGAAGCCAGCTTGAGGAAGAATTTCCTGAACTGGCACAATGGCTGGGGGTACTTAGCTTTCATCTGCAGACTCAGTGTCCCCATCCTTCCGTAGCCATCTTGCTCAAATTCACCAAAAGCTAGGTTTCCATACTGTTAGGCTTGTTAAGCTTTTTCTTCATAATGAAAGTAAAGAATTGAGGCAATTATCTTGATAATATCTAAGTTTGATTGGTAGTATCTAAGATGATTAAGGAAGGATATGAATAATACTGAGGCTATCTGCGTTGTCTTTTTGTAGCAATAATCTCTATACACTACATTCAGAAAACATACTAAATTAGGGGTATCTGGGTGGCTCAGTCCATTAAGCATCTAACTCTTGATCTCAGCTCAGGTCATGATCTCATGGCTCATGAGTTCCAGCCCCACAGTGGGGTCTGCACTGTCTGCTTGGAATTCTGTCTCTCCCTCTCTCTCTTAAAATAAATAAACTTTAAAAAACTTAGAGAACATATTAAAAAGATAAAACACCCTGTTGTTGAGGGGCACCTTGGTGGCTAAGTTGGTTAAGCTTCTGACTTTGGTTGAGGTCATGATCTAAAGATTCATGGGTTTGAGCCATGAATGTTTATTTTTGAGAAAGACAAAGAGAGAGAGTGGGGGAGAGAGAGAAAGAGAGAGAGAGAGAGAGAGAGAGAGAGAGAGAGAGAGAGAGAGAGGAGCACGAGAGCAAGCACAAGCAGGGTAGGGGAAAATAGAGGGAGAGGGAGACACACAGAATCCGAGGAAGGCTCCAGGTTCCAAGCTGTCAGCACAGAGTCTGACTAAGGGCTGACCTCAGAAACCACAAGATCATGACCTGAGCTGAAGTAGGACACTTAACTAACTGAGCCACCCAGGCGCCCCTTATTATTTCATCTTAATTTTACTTTTAGGTTTTCCTCTACCTACACAATGTCCAGACATGTCCCCACTGTCCCTAAACTCTGTTTAAGAGCAAGAAGGGACAGGTATGACTTTGAAGAAAAAAAGAAAATTTCATTTTTCTTAACTTTATTGTATAAGCATGGGATATTTTGTTAACAATGATAAAGGTGTCATCTACTGAAACCAGATACTATACATTAGGAATTGGAATTCTGTATTTAATTTCTCTTGTAAGTAAATTTTCACTACCGTTTTCATTTTTAGGTATACTACTGGCCACTCATAAACACCAAAAATTTCCACACATATGATAGCAAAAAGAGATTTCAAAAAGTTGGTGACCATCTCAACAGCCTAGCCATGAAGAACCAGCAGGGAGAAGGATGGTTAAATCATGGATATTATGGTTTTTCCACAAGCCATTTTAGTGAAATAAGACCTGAACTAGCCAATGGAGTGATTCAAATGTAAGTACTGACTTGTTAATTAAAACTATTTCTGTCTCTGGTTAAGTTTTGTACCTAAAAAAATTGACGTTCCACAAAAATTTAAAAATATTACACATCCAGATTACACTTATGTATTCAGATAAATGGGTCTTTAGGCTGAAGTTTGGCAAGGAGGCAAGTAAGTGCTTAAAAAGATATATAGTTGCTGTTTCATCCTGATGTGAAATGGAAAGTATTACAAAATCTTAGTATCTGATATCCAATAGATATATCAGGTTGAGTAAACCATGTTTATTTAGAAAAGAGCCAATAACATTTCAATACCATGTCAATTATAGTGCAAAGTCAAGCAGAGCCCGTGTATTTATAGGAAAAGCCATTCTTCCCAAGTTATGAATATGAAATACTTTGTCATAATTTATTTTAACTTATTAAAATTCATTTATCATAATTTAATTTAAACTTAGTATTTGTAATGAATAAAATGGACAAAATGCTTGTTCACCTGGAGTTTACATTCTAATGAGGGAAAACAAAAAATGAGGAGATATATATGTAATTTGTCAGGTGCTCATAAATGCCATGAAGACTAAAGCAAGGTAAGGAGAGTGTGTGGTTTAGGATAGGCACGCTCCCCTAACAGGCTGATGTTTGGCAAAGATGCCAGGAATGTGAGGGAGTGGGCCACACAGATATTGGTTAGAAAGGCTGGTCTGGAGGGGCCAGCAAGGGCAAAGACCTGTTCCTGCAGGAGCCGTCCCTACATTCTAGGAAGAGCAAGGATGCCAGCTGCTTAGAGTGGACTGATGGTGAGAAAACAGAAGACCTTATCATAAGAAGCCTTGAAGACCACATTCTGAACTCGACACTCAGTAAGATGAAAAGCAATGAAAAGTTCTCCATGATTGGTATTCTGAGTTACATTTGTTTAAAAGATTACTTTGGTTTCTGTATGAAAAACAAATCATCAAAAGGCAAGAGCAGAATGGAAAGAATATTCAGGAGTTTACTCCAGTAATCCGGTGGAGCTGACAGGTAGAGTTGGGGCTGGTGAGAAGAGACCAGATTCTGCTCCATCAAAGGATGGACCATCAAAGGATGTGCTGTGAGATTTGCTGACGGAGTAGGTGGCAGTCTGAGAGAAAGGTAGAATTCTAGGATGAGTAAAAACTATTGAAAATTTGGAGAAGGACAGAAAGCAGATGAGTTAAAATAATAGTACTGAATAGTACTTAATTGAGTATTTACTATGTGTCAAGCATCATGCTAAGTCCCTCATGTTATTTACTCCTATGTACAACCCAATTAAAGTTAAGGGACCAAGGCCAAGTGAGGCTAAGCAGCTTGCCAGTCACAGAACAAGGGTGGTGGGAAGACTGGGCTACATGCAGTATGGCTGCAGACAGCACACCCCCTTTCTAAAATTTTTTTTTTAATATTTGAGAGAGAAAGAGCATGCACAAGCAGGGGAGGGACAGAGAGAGAAGGAGACACAGAATCCGAAGCAGGCTGCAGGCTCTGAGTGGTCAACACAGAGCCTGACATGGGGCTCAAACTTGTGAACCTGAGCTGGAGTTAGAAGCTTAACCGACAGAGCCACCCAGGCACCCCAGAGCGCACACCCTAATCCTCCATGTTCTATGCAAAGTCAAAGATTACTCAGAGTGGGGAAAGGGAGAGTGTGGCAGGAGACCAAGATTGGAAGTACAAAAAGAATCTTTACTGATTAATTGAAAACTTTTCATCAAAGATTTAAATGAATAATAATAAGACAACTGCTGCCAGTGCTTTCCTTAGGAGGGTCGTTATGGTTTGGGGCTCAGCCTCCAATGGTGGCTTGTGCCATGGCTAGGTGAAGAGAATAACCAAGCTGTAATCTTTCTGGACCTCTTCCAAAGCGGTGTCAGCTACAGAGGGTCCCAAATACTGAGTGATTCCTCAAACTGCTGTATGGGTATGGAATGGATTCCTGTCTTCCAGTACTATGAGATAAACATCCCTTCGATCTCATTTAGTATAAACACTGACCTGAAATCGAGGAGGCCAGTGAGATGGAAGTTGAATCATGACATATTTATTAAGCTGAGCACAGGGTCTGACACTCACAGGAACACCAGATTAATTCAAGACACATTTCTTGCCCTTCAGGGGCTTAGAGCATCAACTTGGCTTATGGACCACCCAACCACCATTAGGATGGAGAAACCAAATCTGCACTTTGGGCTCATTGTGCAGCACAATGTGACAGGCCAGGAGATTAAAAGGGCCTTGGTGCATGTGGAATTCATGCATGGCCTGCAGCCCCTCAGCCTGTGTGCATTAACTCCAGGAGCAGCCTGGCTGCAGAGTGAAGGTGGCTGTTTGTGCATAAACATTGTCATTTCACTGAGTCTGCTATTTCATCTTTGAACTTTGGCTTCAAAGGAACACTGACCTTATTCCTGTAGCTTGCCTCTCTTTGAAGCCTATGGCTTTGCATTGCAGATTAAAGTGAAGATATTCATCAAGGGACAGATCTGGCCAACTGCTCCCCAAACTCAAACCGAAACAAAGCCTTGAAAGGCTCCAATCACAGTTGCAGTGGAGTGGGCCAAAGATGAAGGCTTGGAGCCGGGCTCTCTTTCTCAGATCCTGTAAGGCAGCTCTGGCATGACATAGTGCATCCCTTTGAGCTCCAGGCAACTTTACCCCGAGTGTCCGTATATCTGAGCAGAAAGGGGTGAGTTAATGCCATATTCCCAACCTGTCCTATTCATTTTATTTAAAGCAGGCATTGTTGTAAATGAGGCCAGCATGAACATTCACTGGTGCCTTTGAATTCTTCAAAAGATGTGTCAGGCAGAACCATCTGAAACTTGGCTGATGATTCTGTCAATTTTCTTTTCTACTACTTCCCTTTGTTCGTTCTTTGAAAAGAAATTGTCCTGTCTTTCCCCCTGGGTTCTCCCATCTCGGCTCTGAGAAAACAGACACCACACATTGCCTTCTCTGTTCTTTTTTCTTTCTTTTCTCTATTAAGATGGCAGAAGAAGTTAAGTGAGAACGTTTAACCATGAGGTAAAAAAAAAAAAAAACAACCCAACAATAACCATCTAATTAACTAGAAGGCTAAGAGAGAGAACCAAGGGAAATATCTTCCACCTTGAAGGAAGAAAAATTGATGCTAGATGACTGTCAAAGAACAAATGATCAAATCTATCAATGTCGTTTTTCTGCGATCTTCAACTGTGATCAGTGAGTTCTGTCTGTGATGAAGAGGTGAACGAATTCAGAGGAGGGAAGGAAATGATTGTCAGGTTGAGTGCATATAAATGAACTGACTCTGATAGCATACACATTAAAGGGCTTAAGAAATTAGTGCTCCTAATTTTCAAATAACTTTCTTGGTTATTTACCTTTATTTATTTATTTAATCATTTATTTATTTAAAAGTTTATCTATTTATTGCATGAGAGAGAGAGCACAAGGATGGGAGGGGCAGAGAGAGAGGGAGAGAGAGAGAGAATCCCAAGTAGGTCCTACACTGTCAGTGTGGAGCCTGACGCAGGGCTTGAACCCATGAGCTGCCAGATCATGACCTGAACTGAAACCAACAGTCAGACACTTAACTGAGGTGTCAACAGATGCCCCTCCTAGTTATTTGCCTTTAAAATAAGATCAAAGGATAATTTTAGTCATTGTAAGAAAATTCATCTAATTTGCATTTTAGTTTAAATTTCAATCAATTGTTTTCCATTGAGAAATGCATGAAGTTTAGGAAGATCATCAATACAGCTTCCTGAGAAGCCAGTGGTTCCAGACCATTTTTTTCATTCAACCAGACAGCTCTATTGGGAGCAACTCTATTTCTAGCTTTGGTTTTAAACGATTGAAAGATATCTGCTTATCTATATTATATCCTTTAATTTACTAACTCCCTCTCCCACAAATTTGGGTGTGGTCATATGCCTACTTTTAGCCAAAGGACTATAAGCAAGATGGTGAGTGTTTCTTCCAGGCATATGCTCCTCTGTTCTCTGCCACAAGACTGCCAAGCCTTAGGCTAGAAGTAGCCTCAGTCACCGCCCCCATGGAGAACAGCTGTGCAGAGAGTTGTCTATTTGTATTAGACTTGGCATGAGAAAGAACTAAACTTTGGGTCCAATAATCCATAGAGATTTTCAGGGTTTATTTGGCATGGTGGCATAACTTTGCTTATCCTGACTAATCCAGGGCCTTGGAGGACATCTAATCTTACCTCTCTTCCACCATAAGAATCTTTCCTACAGCATCCCTGAATGTGGTCCAAATACTTCTCACCTGAGAATTGAACTCCTCAATAATAATAGCAAATAACAGTAGTGAGCAATGATAAGATTGTTTTCAATAACAATTGAAAATATCATATATATGTTATGTATTATAATAACAAATATAAATAATTATTTTCAGACATAAGTATTTTATATCTCTTAATTTAATGCTCACAGAAACATGAACTCAATCAATATTATTTTCCTAATTTTACAGTGGGAGGAACTGACACATTGGGAAGTAACTTGCTTGGAGGTGAACAGATAAGTCACTTGCCTACGGCCAAGGAGCGAGTAAATAGCAGTCCAGGAGTCAAAGCCAGGCAGCAGCTTTCAGGGTATGCCCTTAACCACTGACTGCATGGACTTTTAGACCAATAGATTGGACTTTTATTTCCTCTTCAAACAGATGATTCAATAAGAGACAGAATCGTAAAACCCCAACGACAAGATTGGAAGAGACTTTGGAGAACAATCAAGTACTGCATGCATTTTACATGGAAGAAAATCCCTTTGCAAGCCATTTTCCTGCTGCAGTGAAAAGGAAAGGACTATCTCAGGGGTTTTCAAACCAGTGTCCTGGGGAGCCTAGGGCCTCAGGGGCTGCCAGCATGGAGGTGGGTAGAGACACTACTTCAACCGGCTCGGGCCTGTTATGTTCTGTTGTATATAGGAGACTTCTGGGTAGAATGTGTATGTGAATAAAGTACTCTGCTGTTTTAATAAAATTGGGAAAATTGATCTCCCCATGTTTCTACTAAAATAGTAGGCTTGGAAGGTTGCATTCAATAATGGAGGGCTTCCTACCAGCTGGAAGGTGGATTTTATGACTCAGTGACTAGTCCCAGGGCCAGGATAATTTGCTACTTCCATAAATGCATTTACTTGATTGCCTGGCAACAAGAACTATTCATCATTGCACCCCCACCCACTGTGATATGTGGTAGAAGCTCTGTAAACTATATCTGAGAGATAGGAGGAGAGTTCCAAAAGGCTTTGATGAAACAATTTTTCAAAAAGATGATTAAGCTCATTTGGGATGAGCAAAGAAGCACACTCTGGCTGTGGTGACCGAGTGTCCAAAAACTGGCTGGGAAGTTATTGTCTATGTTTTGTCCACATATCCTCAAGTAGGCAGTGACTGCTTAGGTTCAAACCTCTGCCCAACCCCTGGTTTGGTGGGGTTTGATGGCCCCAAGCAGGCACAGGCAAACACATACCACTGCTTGCTTCATTTTAACGCAACTGATCACACAAAATTATCCAGCTTTGCTGATCACACTAAGAGGTAAAATAGAAAGTTTTCTTTGCTTGAAAAAAAAAAAGCATTTCTTTCTTTGTGTGTGTGTGTGCCAGCAGCCGTTTTAGTATATTTTTGTACTATGGGATATTATATATCATGTACAAATTGGGTTTGTACACATTGATTTACAAATTGGGTGAAGACAAAGGTTTATATCTGAGAAGGGGGCAGATTGGTAAGGCAGAAGGGAGACAGAGAGAAGTCTAAGGAAGGATTTATGGGAGTTGTGCTCCCTGCAGACCCTCTTACCTTGTGTGGTCCCATCCAGTCCCATGATAAGTTTCATTGATCTGATGATTTGCTCTGCTATCGGTGGGCTCATGGATGTAGCATAAGCAGCACTATGTGAGTGAACTCGTAAATAATCCACAAGGTCCTTGAATAAAAGAGGCAGCCCCCAAAGAAGGCAAATAAGTCTCAGTTTGTGGTGAGAATTATATCTAGTCCTCTCCCCACCCACTGTAGCACAAGAGATTTGATTCTTATATGTGGTCTGATTTTCAAGGGGGCATCACCAAACTGTTTATTTATTTATTTATTTATTTTGCTATTTCTTCTTCTTAGTCTCTCCCTCAAAAACCTACATGGCATACAAAAGTGAGATGCTGAGAATTTGGAATTGAGGTCTGTAAGGCAAAACCACATGTGTAAACGAAAAATGATTTCCCAAACATTTGTTGAATACCTAGCATGTATGAGCACTGGCTTAGTATTTAGGAGTCTTCAAAGAATACAGGATATGGTTCTTGCCCTTGAGCATGCAACAGTAGATTGTGCCTATGGAAGAATAATTGGAGGAAGACTAACAGGACATGCAAACCAGTATATGCAACAGGGTGATAAGGCCACAGAGAACAGAGATGGGTGTTGCTAGTGGGAGCAGAGTGGGAAGGAGGGCCTTAGTGAAGAGGTGGGATGGTCTTAAAGAATGAAGACAGATAAAGAAGAAAAGGAAACTCAGGCATAGGGAGTGGCTGAAGGGAGAAGTAGGAAATTAAACCAGAGTGTAGATTAGGACCAGATAGACTCTAGCTATGCCTTGGTCAGCAGAGAGCTATTGCAATTTTTGTGCAACTGTTTGGAGTGCTGACCCACTCCAGACTGCTGGTCTTTAGAGGTAGGAATGATTTTTCACTCACATGCCTGACTCCTGAGGCCAAATATAAGGTCTCGGGTAAGTTTGCTGAAAGCCTTAAGAAGTTCCAGTAATGCAGTGCCACAGTGTAGAGGGTCGCAAGCTCGCATTTGTAGGTGCTTGGCCATCTATCGGCTAATTGGACCATCCACTGGTCCACCTGTGCTGGCTCATGACTTGGGACTCTCAAGATGTTCTGCAGAAAAGCTAATGAGCTGATGATAGCTCTCTGCATTAGCAGTGAGTCTGTAAAGAATCAGCCACATTCTCTTCAAAGATGAGGAGACAGTTTAGAATCCTGCTGAGGTGTCTTTTCCTATCTATTCCCTCATAAAAGTGAACTGGGAAAAGCCCTGCTTTGGGCAGGCCCATCTCCTCAACCTCCTGCATCCGCTACACCCATTTCCACCCCTAAGCCTGGGACTGTGCCCACCCTTCACTTTTCCATCTCGTTTGGAGAATGGGTGGCATGGTTGTTCACAAGCATTTTGAACATTCTTTCTAAAACTTTTAATGTTTTATTTTTGAGAGTGAGAGTGTGAGTGGGGGAGGGACAGAGAGAAAGAGGGAACATCTCACTGGAAGTGGAGTCCATACTGACAGCAGCAAGCCTAATGTGGGGCTTGAACCCACAGACTGTGAGATCATGACCTGAGCTGATGTCGGATGCCCATCCAACTGAGCCATCCAGGTACCGCAACATTTTAAACATTCTTAGCTCATCTTCTTCAGTAAAGTGAATGGCCCATCTCACAGGTGGCTGGTGATGTGATGCATCCACCTGGCCCATGGAGAACTGGAAGCTCCATTCTGTCCCTTCCTGCCTCTTTCAATGTGTCTTTCATTCTAAATCCCCTCTTCCATCATCCTTCTCCCCCAACTTTCTCTCTATTGTCCTTCATTTCACACTCTTCATTTCTTTAGTTTCTTCCTTTTCTTTTACTCTGATTCCCTCTTTCCCTCTTTTGTTTCAAATTCTCCATGTAAATCTTTTTCTTCTCTCCATTCCTAAGTATTTCCTTCTTTCCTTCTCTTTCCTATCCTTTCTTATCCTTTTCTTTCCTTTTTCTCTTTTATCCCTACCCCCAGGCCATCCTCCCTGCTTTCATTTTTCCTTCAGCAAATGTGTACAAGAACTTGCTCCAGGCTCTGCTCTAGATATGGGAGTCTAAGAGAAAAAGGCTAGAAAGGCTCGTCCCTGGCAGCCATTATCCACTTACATTAAAATTAAAATTGAGTTTCTATTTATTCTTTTGTTTAGTGAATCTCATACAAGCAGTTTGGGGGGTTTTCACCTTGGTTGAAAACTATGCTTCATGATAGCCTGACTTAGAGCATTGGCCACATAGTATTTGGAAAGTTCACTCTGGAGGACTGGGGTGAGGGTGGGCAGGGGAAAGTGTGAAGTTTAAAGAGAAAGAGAGAAGGAGTCATTTTCTAGAGTAGCTGAAGCCAGGCTGTTCTCATAGCAATATGCTCGGTGCTGCTCCATGAGTAGCAACAAAGGTTTTCTTTGTTGAGAGTCGGTGCCTTCTGACAATGCTGGGGAAGCCAAGTAGGAGAGCGTGGGTAGGGTGCAGGGGACAGGATAATGGGGGCTCATGTGGACCAGGGCTGGAAAGGGCTGTTTCAAGGAGGTGATCTGGCCTGGAAGGATGGATGGATTTGGACAGGTGCAGAGGAGGGGAAAGGCATGGGCATGTGCTAGGAATGAGGACGGCATCTTATCAGCAAAGCAGAAGGAGTTAATCAGGAGTAGAGGGAGGAGCTCCCAAGACAGTTATCCTCTTGAAGGAAAGCGTGACCAAGGAGTTACAGACAAGCTCTGGAAGCTGACTGCTTAGGTTCAAATCCTGGCTCTGCCACTTACTGATATGTGACCATTGGCAACTTACAACACTTCTTCCTCTCTACGTTTCTTCTCTGAAAAATGAGATAATAGTAATACTACTTCAGGTCATTATGAAAATTAAATGAATTAATATATATATATATATATATATATATATATATGCAGTATCTAGGGGGCACCTGGATGGCTCAGTCAGTTAAGCGTCCAACTCTTGATTTAGGCTCAGGTCATGATCTCACAGTCTGTGAGATAGAGCCCCTCACAGGGCTCTGCACCAACAGCATGGAGCCTGTTGGAATTCTCCCTCCCTCTCTTTCTGCTGCTCCCCACCAAAATAAATAAAAAACATTTAAAAAAATCTTTTAAAGGACAAGCCTTTCTAGCCTCCTTTAAAGGGATGCTTGGGTGGCTCATTATCCAACCAAAACATGGTTGGATTACACGAATTCAGACCCAAAGAGCCTGATTCTTGAGTCCCCACCCTTAGCACCACACCACAATACTTCTCCAGACCAGGAGAGCTGGCTTGGCATGTGGTGAGGTGGGCAGGGGAGCACAGAGACCACCACTGCACTTGTACTTCACTGTGCTGCTTTCCCTGATCCACAGATTGCTCCTTTTTGGGGAAGGTGGGGAGAATACCTAATATACTCAAGTGTTAACAGCACTAAACTACAGACTGAATCACATCAGTCTCAATATGCTTTGGGGCTATTGCTCTTGTTTCTCCAAGGGGAGTAAAATCCCCTTGAGCGCAGAGATGGATTACACAGTCATCTGAAATCCAGAATGGTGGGTACCTAGCAGGGGCCTGGTAAATACTGATGATCTAATGAAAAGAAGAGGGTTTTAGGAACTGAGGAAGGATGGTGAAAGTCCCAGGAGATATAGGGGGCTACTAAGCTGGATTCTCAGGAATAAGAATAGAAATATTCTCTTAGTCTTAGGGCATCACTGGTGAAGATAAGACAAAGAAACAAAACAAAGCTTCCTTGGGTCCCTAAAGGGCTCTTCTCTATATCCTCAACCCCCTAATTTTCCTTTCCAATTGGGAAATTTCATAAAGCCAAGGTAATGTGCATTCTTAGTTTGAAAAAATACCTCATCAACGCAGTTATCATTCCCTTTTAACTTTAAGACTATCTTGCCCACCATCTTATTTCTTTTAGACTGGGTTCCTTTCCTCTGAAATTTGTGGACAAGGCTGGTTTTCTTATGTGGTTCGGAAAATGAGGCTTTTTAAGTAACTTCTGCTGAGCATCAAGGAAGGTCTTGATGCCTAGTTTCTGATTCCCTCCTCTCATTCCCCATCAGGCACAAGAACCATGAATTAAGAGTTGACTTTGGTCTTTTCAAGGAAAGTCTGGGTTATGTCTTCCTTCAGGGTGGGTTAGAGGTCTCCTTCTACCATGGTTTCCAAGTCCTTTTGTAAGTTCAAAACCCTGATTATTTTTTCTACCCATAGGCCTAGAGTTCAAGGGCAAGGGTGGTGTGCTGAGGAAATCAGACAGGAGGCTCTTAGAATAAACATCTTGGTGTTCATACCATGACCCCCATTTACTTCAAAGGGCTGTTAAATACAGCCAGAGCTGAGCGAGCTTCTGCCAGAGGCCTGCCTTTGTCTGGCACACACTCACCTCGAACTTAGCTGCTCTGTATGACTTCCCTCCTCCAGAATTCTAGCCCTGCGACCTATCAATCATGAAAGCTACCTTTGCTTCGCTTGCTTGCAATCTCCTCAGCCTATGAAGACTATGAAAGCCAGTGGTTGGCAGCAGACATTCAAGGGGACTCAGGATCCATGCCTGAGACACACGTGGACCCCCCCAAATCAGTATTAACCACACCTCCTCATCAACTTGATCAACACACACGTTAAAAAATAAAAATAAGAAACCTAGCCCCACCAGCGTATGTATTCTTCAAAGAAGCCGTTCATGGTGCAGAGCTCTAACGGGTGGAGAGTCTGTTATCTGACATTTCACCTCAAAGGTCTTGAAAGGACAGAATGTTCCAAGTTAGGTTGTTCACAGATCATCTGCAGCAGCTCTAAACTCAAAGTGAACAAAACAGCTCTAGAAAGACTGTTTGGGCAGTCTCCCTAAGGTGGGGAGAGAAGGTCGAGGCTAGGGCAGTAAATTGCAACAAGCAGAGATGAATTTGTTGGACATACTGTGGCAGCAAGCCTGAGGCCGAGACAAAATCTGTACTCTCTGTGGTGTTATCTTAGCCCCAAATCATGTTTTTTCTCCCCTTGTTTCCACACTTTTCTTTCCATGACATGTCTGGTGGCTTGACCAACTCTGCAAAGACTTTGAGAGCATCCTAGAAACTGCTATTAGGAATGTAGTCCCTCTACTAACCCTAACATTGACATTGAAAAAGAGAGCCAGATAGTTGTTTATTTTCTAAATTTTTTGACCCAAGTAATTATTTTCAAATCTCAATATTTACTAAGAACCCCACGAATATAGTGAAATTGAAATTATTAGGGTTTCAGAAAAATGTAAAGTCCTAGTGTGTGCATGTTAACATTTTATGGTTAATTTTGTTGCTTTTGCACTCAAGGGTTAGAATCCTGGATATTTTCCAGTACACCCCCAAATTGAAGTATACACTGCAAAATATCCAGGAGAAAATATGATTAAATTCTGAAAACTGTACTTTATTTACTTAAATAGGTAAGTGGAAAGATTTCTTTCAAGTTAAAACTGTTAGCATTTGTCCAATCCTATGACTTATCAGTTAATAATCATAGTTAAAAACAAGCTCAAAGTGAAATTTTTTTGCAAAAATAATCCAAAATCCAGGGGAATGAATGAAAACTGTGATTTAAATGGAAACTACACATAATTTAAAATAAACATGACTTGGGGCACCTGGGTGGCTTAGTTGGTTGAGCATCGGATTATTGATTTCAGCTCAGTTCTTGATCTCATGGCTCCTTGGGATTGGTTGGTGGGATCCAGCCCCATGTCCTGTCTGAATCCCTCTTGGGATTCTCTCTCTCTCTGCCCCTCCCCTGCTCGTACATGTATGGTCTCTCTCAAAAATAAACAAAGAAACAAACATTTAAAAATAAGATTAACATAATGTAAAATACTAAAGGCACAGACAAGCAAATACAAAAATTCCATTAAATCTTAGGCACATCAGGTTGGGAAAGAAAACAGTTTATCTGGGTTTATCACAGATTCACCAAAACCATTCCAGACAGGTGTGTTTTTGACTGATTTTGAACTCATCAGCGAATGGCACATATTGACACTTTCTCAAGTGGCCTCCTGTCTCTGGCTTGTCTTCCACGTCTTGGAAACTGCCCTATATTTTCTAGGTTTTGCATAGTGCTGTTTTAGGGCAGTAAGTCTCTCTACAGACTAATGGACTTCTGCCAAACACTCTCTAATTCTCGCTGCCATCTAGTGGTAAATTCAGAGACTGCAGTGTATAGCATGCAGCGGGAGAAGACTGGGGCTCTGGAAAGGAAATGGGTGGGGGAGGGATGATGCAGTTCTCTGGATCCAGGCATGCAGAGAATGGGTATTTTAAAAAGCAAGGAAATGAACATATTTCTGCATTGCTATTAATATAAATAATAATTTTCCATAATTGCCCAAATGAACACAAATGACATAGGTAAGAACAAATACACTTCAAAAACAGTCCTATGGATTTGAGGATGGAGTAAGAGAGAACCGGAGTGAGCTGGACCTGACTTCAGGCCAGTTAGGGGTCTTTATTTAAAGCAGGTATGAGATGAAGGAACTCCAAGGGGAAAATGCAACATCTACCAAATTTGACAACATTTTAAGGATATGCTTGCTTCAGTTTGTTCAGGTGCCCTTGGTTCAGGAAACATAGTTACGCTTGGTTAAAAATTTTGTGTCTCAGAACTGCTGCTAAAGTAATCACAAAACCACCAGCTCACAAAGCAATGTAGCCCGAATAGGGGGACCTCCTAAATTTGAAACCCTCTGATCCCCTTGCTTCAACAGATGAGAAGGGAACATTTAACCTTTCACCAGATTTAGCTAAATTTTGTAGGAGCCTAGGCATTCCCTATGTGTTTAGCATTACTCAGCTACTTACCAAAGGCCATGGAGGGAGGATGGAAAACAATGCTTTGAGCTCAGAAGAAAGTAATGCTTATTGAAGGGTCAAGACCACTGCAAACTCTGAACATTTGAAGCATTTGTGCATCTCATGGCAAGGTAAGGGGCCACGATGAAATCTGTTGTTTTAAATCATGGACTTTAGTGAACGGACTGTTTTCTGCTGCAATCTCTAATTTGTCTAACTGGTTTACCAGGAGTCTGAACTCTGGTTTGTGCTGGTCATGAGTAAGGAATTGGGAATTTTGGAGAAACTGTTGATGCCACCTGCATGTGCTGGTTTGGGGACTGGTGTGCCTCTTCGGGGAGGCCAGCATCAGTTATAAGTTGCTTTGGGACAGGTGTAGGCCTGTATGAGATAGCTACCAGGACTTGGATAAAGGGCAGACAACTGGCTTCTTTATCCCTCAAATCCAGGTTTGAATTTTTCATTTTCTCTTTCTTCCTCCCTCCCCTCCTCTCTTTAATTTCTTTTATTTTTATTATTTTTTAAAGTTTATTTATTTAGTTGAGAGAGAGAGAGAGAGAGAGTGAGCATGAGTGGGGGAGAGAGGCAGATGGTGGGAGGTGGGGAGAGAGAGAGGGAAAGAGAAAGAGAATCTTAAGCAGGCTCCAGGCCCAGCACAGAGTTCGACACAGGGCTCCATCCTACACACAGTGAGATCATGATCTGAGCCAAAACCCAGAGTCGGATGCTTAACAGACTAAGCCACCCAAGCGCCCCTCTCTTTAATTTCTTTTAAACATTATTGGTTTATATTGGCAACCTCCTTGGTGATATTGGCCCCAAAATTATAGGGATAACACTCAATAGTCTGATTCCAACAGATCAGAATTTTAAATCTTGTAGATAGATATTAGAGGAGCATCTGGCTGGCTCAGTGGGCCAGAGCATATAACTCTTGATCTTGGGGTCATGAGTTTGAGCCACACAATGGGGGTAGAAATCACTTAAAATAACTAACTAACTAACAATAAATAAATAAAATCTTAAAAAAGAAAATATTAGACTGTGATGTATGGCTTATCCAAAATGTGGGATAGAATTATTTAGCAGAGAAAATCTCTTGAAAAGGCATTTCTGATCTTTCATTGGTTTTGATTAAATTTCGTAATCAAATTTCTATTTGACTGTATCTGGGTAGTCACAATCTATAGAGGTGTGGTGAAGTGAATGGAAACTCCCACAGAATCCAGAGAAGTCCTGCCGACTGAGTCCCCAGAGTGTTGGGTTTTAAACAGACACAGTGAGTCCCTCTCTTACCTTCCTTCCAGCTATGTAGCCTCCTGAGGCTCCAAAGCTTTTGGTGAATGTGCCCATAAACACATCAACATCTCGAGGGTCCAGTCCAAAAAATTCTACAACACCCCGGCCAGTTGGGCCCACGGACCCAACACTGTGAGCTTCATCTATGTAGAGGTAAGCCTTGTATTTCTTCTTCAGAGCCACGATCTGGGGCAGATTCACGATGGAACCTTCCATGCTGCGGCATAAGGAGAAATGCTTGTCACTTGCGTACACTTTCCTGGGAAGCTCCGTGATGGTCTCCCTTGCAATACTTTTCAGACAGCCTGGACTGACACCAGGCAGCTACGATAGGAATATGCAATTCCCTTCTTCTTAAGGCATACTCTATTTTGCTAAGACAACTCTCTTAATCTTGTAAAGCTAATCTGGTATTATTTTACTTGAAAAAAATAATTCACATTCAATAGATTTAAGTGCTTTGAGTTGTTATAGCCAATTCCCAAGTAAACACTGAATTGTTGATCAATGTATTTGTAAACTAGTGTAACTAGACTGACCATTTTGGATTCTAGGTATTTTCCTAGTTTTAATTAAATTGCTCTATGGCAATCCATCTTTATCAGGTTGCTGCTGTCTGTTTGACCAGTTCTGTCTGACCTAAACTCAGTGCTTGAATTGTCAAAGATTAAAGAAAAGAACTAAAAACACACAGAAGAACTTTGCTTAAGACACACAGTTTTAATGAAATGCAATAGAAAGTTCTTAGGATCTCTTCTTCAGTGCTTATTGGAAGTCAAGGGCTTATTTGAGGTATCTGGTAGTGTCCTGTCTTTTTATTGCTTAGGCAATGGTTCTCATTCTTCAGTGAGCATCAGACTCCCCTGAATGGCTTGTTAAAACACAGGTAACTACCTCCCACCCACTCCCCATGGAGATCCTGATTTGGCAGGTTTGGGGTGGGCTGACAATTTGTATTTCTACCGAGCTCCCAGGAGCTATCCTACAGCTGGTTGGGGACAACACTTTGAGAACCACTGACATATATGAACCCTTTTATTTTAGTCCTCAGTGCTTAATTTTTCATGGCATAGTAAATTGCAAAATCACTTCAAGTCCTCCAGCAAAGGGAAAAATAAGAAGTAAATATATAAGTAAAATTCATACTTACATGCCACCTTTGGAACTCAGTGGGATTGAAAAGGACTTTTGGCTTTAATCAGGTGTCAGAACACGTGGTGAGCTGTGTCTATACCACACACAGTTTTGACTGCACTGACAGGCGAGTTCTATGAAAACACACAGACTCTCACCCTCACCACACAAAGGAGCTTGTCAAACAACTCAAGCAACCCTTCAATTTAGTTCAAGAACTAATCGATTGACACAAACAGAAAGTTGAACTTCTCCCTCCTTTCTAATTAGTTTATATATTAAATTTAATGTATTACAAAAATAAACCTAAGTGTCGGATCGATTCAGTCAAAACAGTGCAGCTGGGTATGCAGTTACCCAGGCCAAGGGCTATTGGTCTGGAGGGAGTGACGATCGTCAAATGCAGCATTCGTACTTTGGGTTTCTTTAAAGGACTTTATTATTTAGAACATTTTAAGGTCACAACAAAATTGAGAAGAAGGTACAGAGATTTCGCATGCACTCCCTGTCCCACATCTGCATAACCTCCCCCATTACCAACATCCCCCACCTTTGTTACAAATGAAACTATGTTGACACATCATTGCCACCAAAAGTCCAGAGTTAAGATGAGGGCTGCTTCTTGGTGTTGTGCATTCCGTAAGTTTGGACAAAGGTATGAAGACATCTACCCATCCTTAGGATATCTTACAGACTATTTCCACCACCCTAAAATCCACTGTGTTCTGCCTCTCCGTTCCTCTCCCCACCCAACCACTGGCAACTACTGATCTTTGCACTCTCTCCAGAGTTTTGCCTTATCCAGAATGCCATATAGTTGAAATCATGCACTGGGTAGCCTTTTAGGTTGGCTTCCTTCACTTATTAATATGCATTTAGGCTTCTTCCATCTCTTTTAATGGCTTGACAGCTCATTTCTTTTTTAGTGCCAAATAGCATTCCATTGTCTGGATGTAGCACAGTTTACGTATTCATTCCCTGACTGGAGAACATTTTGGTTGCCTCCAAGTTTTGGCAATTATGAATAAAGATGCTATAAACATCCACATGCAGGGTTTTCTGTGGACAAGTTTTCAAATGCTTTGGGTACATACCAAGGAGCATGATTGCTGGATTGTATGCTAAAAATACATTTCATTTTGTAAGGAGCCACCGAAGAAGCCACTCCAAAGTGGCTGTACATACTGCATTCCCTGAACCAGTATAAGCCTTTCCACTGCTGCACATCCTCGCCAGGATTCACTGTTGTCATTCCTCCAGATTCTGGCCTTCTCCAGATGTGTAGTGCTGTCTTGTTGCTTTAATTTGCATTTCCCTGATGACAAATGTTGTGAAGCATTTTTTCATATGCGAATTTCCGTTTATATATCTTTTATGGTGAGGTGTGAATTAAGGTCTTTTTAATCAGGTTGTTTGCTCTTTACTGGTGAGTGTTAAGAGTTCTTTGTGTATTTTAGATAACAGTCCTTTATCAGATGTAACTTTTGCAAATATCTTCTCCCAGTCTGTGGCTTGTCTTCTCATTCTCTTGGCACGGTTTTCTGCAGAGCAGAAGTTGGTAATTTTAATGAAGCTGGCTTACTGCAATTGTGTTTTTCACAAGGCCAGTCTGAATGGCTGTTTTCAGATTTTAGTGAAATGGGAACCAAATACAGTCATCTTCTCTTATATAAGTTTGTGAGTTAATTCCAGTATTTTCTTAGATTAATTGCTTGTTAACATGGTTTGTATTGAGAGAAGAAGGTGAGGCCATCTGCCTAAGCTTAGATTGTAGCCACACCACTTACTGGCTGAGGACTTGGGCAACTTACATGATGTTCTTTGCTTCATGTAAAATAAGCACGATGATGAAACCGTCCTCATGAGGTCTTTCTAAGGAAGCCTAGAAATAATGCTTGTAAAGTGACACAAAATGAGCACTCATTGAGTCATTCTTTTTCTTAGGAGGAGCTTAGGAGGAAATGGTTGCAGTGAGGCCTGACTTGAGAAATTCGTAGCCCTGGACAATGCTCTGTGTCGAATCTTCTAGGAAAGAGGCATATGGATGTCATACATAATAAATGGCTATATGCCCTCAAAACTCTAGGATCCACTTCTCATCTTTAACATGTTATAAGTTGGTAACACAACTATGCTAAAAACCTGACATGTCACAAAGAGCCATTCTTTGTTGGAACTGAATTTGGCAGGAGCCAGAGTTAATGCCAAACAGTTTGCAGACACTCAAGGCAGCTAATTAGCTATCCTTCGCTGGGGCTGGTCTAGGGATGTTAGGAGTTCGCCCACCTGGTTTATATTTCTTCCTCTAAGATTAATGACCCTACAATACTGCTGATTTCTGGAGTTAATGCAGGGCACACGTGGGTCCTAGGGAGAACTCAGCTTTTATAAAGAGTTATATTCACCCACACTAAGTTTTCATTTTCTCAATGTGACCAAATCTGAATTGAACCTTTTCCTATAGTGGGATATTGAGGTTATGCATGCATAAAAAAGCTATCTGTATGATTCCTGTAAATTACTGTTGAGAAACACTGCCAAAAATGAAATAGAAAAACAAGAATGGTGTTTTATTTTTTCTTCCTGAATGGAAGGTTGTGTGTCAGAGACTTCAAAAAAAGAAAAACAACTAAAATACAACTTTAGGTAGAGATAATTCCACCCATTCATTTGAAGCTATGAAAGGACTTGAATTACTCTTAAACCAGCAAGCCAATGAATATTTTCTTTATATCTTTTCTGTTACATAATGTATTAGCTAAGTGACAAGATTCTTTTTTGAAATCTCCTTCTCACCACCTTCTCCTCTACATTTAAAGCATATTACCCATTGGCAAGATTGGGCATTAAACCACTGATCTGCCAAGTTACATGGTGGAAAAACCTCCTAGGTGGGCCCAAAGTACAATCCAAGGAAGAAAAGAAGGTGAACAGAGGAAAGGAAAGGAGCTAAGACTAATTAAAAATAAAGTACTTTCTTTTTCTTTTTTATTTGTTTAAGCCATAGTTTCAAGTTCTCAATCCTTAAACTTACATTATTTTGGGGAGGAGAATGGCTTATATCCTTAGAGGAAATGATATTCTGAGACTTAAACATTTGTTTACATATGTATTTTCTGGAAGGGCTGGTTATTATTTCTTAATGCTTATTATTTTGGAAGTTTGGGCTCTAGTTATACTATATTATATCTCAGGTTATTTGGGACCCGCTGCCCTTCTCTAGTGTGTGTGTGTGTATATATATATATGTTCTTTCTTTATTTTGTCCTTTTTTAATAAAGTAGGCCTCATGTCCAGCATGGGGCCCAACAAGAGGCTTGAACTCATGACCCTGAGATCAAACCTGAGTTGAAATCAAGAGTCGAACACTTAACCAATTGAGCCCCTTTAGTATATTTTTGAATAGTTTTGAGATTTCTCAACCACAGTGATTTTTCAGAGACAAAAAACTAGAAGAGTTTGGTGTTAATACTGAAAAGAAAGCAGATGAGAACACTAAAATAATACAATTGTACTTTTAAACCCCAAATCGTGAATTCATGGAACTTTAGGTTTCAAGTTTCAATCTCCCTATTTTACAGATGAAGAAACTGAGCCCTACGTAGGTAAATGGTGAAGAACCAAATGGATGACTTCACTTTTTCCATGTTTAACTTCATTGGATGGGGACACATGGGTAGACTCTTTTGTTGATAAGGGGCCTCTGTCCCAGTGGGGCTACCTGGTTTAAACCCTAGCTCTATTTCATCTCAGTCATCTGCCTTGAATCGAGTGTCTTCATCTTCACAGTAACATCAAAGATACTGGATAGGATGCTTGGGCGGCTCAGTCAGTTAATAAGCATTTGACTTTGGCTCGGGTCATGGTCTCATGGTTTGGTTCATGAGTTCAAGCCCCACCTTGGGCTCTGTGCTGTCAGCATGCAGCCCACTTCAGATCCTCTGTCCCCTTCTCTCTGACCTTCCCCACTTGTGCTTTCAAAAATAAACATTTAGAAGATATATAAAATGCTTTTTAAAAAAAAAAGGTACAGGGGAGGCTTACTCAAGGTCACACCTGGGGAGCAAGGAGTAAGCCCACGTTTAGTAAGTAGCAGACACATAATAAACGTGAGCTCCTTTCCCTGACGTCCATTCTTCAGCTGGGTGACGAGCAAACAGCTTCACTCTGCAGACAGCTTACTGTTTTCCACATTGAAACTTCCTCAGCTGAAAATAAATTAAATGGGGACAGCTGCCCTTGTTGTGGGCTTACTCTGGACTGGGCTTCTGCCAAAAACTGGTCCTATGATCTTATTTAATATTTACAAAAGAACCCCATGAAGGACACAGCACGGTCAGTGACAACACTAGGATTTGAACCCAGGGCCTGGATGTCCCTCCAAATCCTGGTTCCTCCATATTCTCTATATAGATAATAGGACTTAGATGGTTTATGGATGGTGACATTATTATTGTCATTACTATTAATTACTATATTACTCTTATAGTAATTAATTACTATTATACTCATAACTGCTTTTGTGGAGTTTATGGGCTTCTTAGACTTAATATCTAGTATTTCCTACCTTGATACCTGCCTGAAACTGTCTGATTTGGCTTACTGCTCTTTTTAGGAATTATGAAAAAAATTGATTTATGGGAGGCTTTTGTGTGGGGAACCTTTGCCCATGGTGGCAAACAATAGCAATAGATTAAAAAATCTGGGAGTAAAAATTCAAAGAAGCTCTGTGTTGATGTCACCAAGGCATGTGTTCATAACACATCTCTAAAAAGTAGAGGTGTATTTGTGAACTGTTGATTTCACATTCCTAACCCTGGTCCTTTGAAAAATCTTGTGGGAAATAATTCCATTTTTTGATGATCAAAGCAAATAAGAATATCCACTATGTGCCAGAACTCTGTCTATGCTAACCTTGTTTTATAGATGAGGAGACTGAGGCCCCAGGAAATACTGAGGCCTAAGAGGTGCCCTGCTTCCTAGCTATGAATGGGCTCTTTTAGCTCACAGTTTCATTTATTTAAAAAAAAATTTTTTAATGTTTATTTATTTGAGAGAGAGAGAGAGAGAGAGAGAGAGAGAGAGTGAGCAATGGGGGAGAGGCAGAGAGAGAGGGAGAAACAGAATCTGAAGCAGGCTCCAAGCTCTGAGCTATCAGCATAAAGCCTGACATGGGGTCAAACTCACGAACCGCAAGATCATGACCTGAGTCAAAGTCAGATACTTAACAGACTGAGCCACCCAGGCGCCCCTCACAGTTTCATTTAAAGACAAGATTCTGTGCAGGTGACATAAAAAAAAGCTCTGATGAAGGGAAGCCCATGGAAAGCGGAGATTTCGTTGTATAAATAAATGTCACCAGGACTGTGGTGACATCCCTCCACACATAAGCCAATCCTCCCATTAAGAGGTGGGCTGTGGGGCTCCTGGGGGGCTCAGTTGGTTTAACGTTCGACTTCAGCTCAGGTTGTGACATTATAGTCTGTGAGTCTAAGCCCTGAATGGGGCTCTGTACTTACAGCTCAGAGTCTGGAGCCTGCTTCAGATTCTGTGTCTTCCTCTCTCTCTGCTTTTCCCCTACTCACACTTTGTCTCTCTCTCTGTCTCACAAATAAATTAATAAAAACAATTTATTTTAAAAGATGTGGTCTCTATCTCTCTTGCCCTTGAATCTGAGCCTTTTGCCATACTTTGACAAATAGAACACGGCAGAAGCTTTGCTGTACTGGTTCAGAGCCCCGCCATTAAAAGGCTGGCAGCTTCTGCTCTCATACTCTTGGAAGACAGATGCTCCTTCCATGTCAAAAGGAAGCTCTAGCTTAACTGCTCAGGGAGAAGAGCTTACATATAGGGAAGATACTCCATAGAAGAGAAGGGAACAAGGTATTTCAGTCAACAGCCAGTACCAAGTGAGGTCATTTTGGGCGTTCCATATTCCAGCTGAATGCAATCCCATGAATGACCCCAACCAACATCATGTGGAGGAGAACGGCCCAGTTGCTCTAGACAACCCACAGTGATGTGGGAAATCCTAACTCACTGCTGTGCAAGCCATTATGCTTTGAGCGGCTTGTTACAAAGGATGAGATAATAGAGTGGGCACCATTGCTAGTGGAGCCCAGGTTGTGGTTTGATGCCATGCCAGCTGGGAGCCAAAAGTCCACACCTGGCCCTCCTGTCCTCCAGAGATCATGGTAGGACACCGGCCCAAGCCCTGTTGCTGGAGTGGTTTCTCTATATAACTGATCGGAGTTGTTGATAGTGAAACGCTGGTGGTCCACTTAATTTCAGCCATGATCAAAGTACTTAAAACACAACTTTCCTTTAGTGGAGCTAAGTTTTGTTTACTTGCAGTTGGATTCTGTTAACTCTGCTTAAAGGAGATGCCCATTTTGCTCTCCCTCAGCTGATTCATGCTCCTGCATGCCCAGGCCTGAATGGCAGGTGTTTAGATAAGGGCTCCTGTCCCAAGCTGGCATCTGGCACAGATCACACAAGGAAGCAAGACCTATGCTTAAAGTTATGACAGCCCAGAGTCAATAGGAGATGACTTCCCAAAAGTAGCAAGGTCAAGGCCAGTGAATAAATTATTAATTAAGTTGAATTATTAATTGAATTAACCCACAGCAGGGTTTCTCAGCCTCAGCACTACTGACATTTTGAGCAGGGTGATCCTCTGTGGTAGGGGCCGATGCCTAGCAGCATCTCTGGCCTCTGCCCACCAGATGCCCGTCGTACTGTATTAAAGTTGTGACAGCTGATAACTGCTGAGTGTGTCCAGAGTGGGGGTAGGTTGCGAGGAAGAAATCACCTTGGTTGAGAACGCTGCTCTAAGGTGATCCCAAAGACTTCATCAATAAGACACCATCTGGGGGCCGACCCGAGGAGGTCCTGATAGGTGATGCATACACTGCGTTACTAAAAACTTGAAATATCAGCTTCCCAACCCCACAGTAGCACTGGGAACATCGGAACACCAACCCCTGGCACAGTAAAGACTGGAGATAAAACAAAATGATCTGGCTTACTATTATTATTATTATTATTATTATTTTACATTTAGAAGAAAGCAGTTCTTTTTTTCCAAAAAGGATGAAGACACATTTCTTCTGTTGCTGGTTATCCATTCATGAACAGAAACGATGTGCACTCTGGCTGAATGAAAGGCTCTATTAGATCTCAAATCTCCTTTGTAAGCACACTTCTCCTTGCAGGGAAGTTAGACTCTCATTTCCTTCCATTTAATACTGTTCACTTTTCTATAATTATAAGAAATGTCTCCCTTGATTCTTTCAATATTATGATTGTTCGAGAACTGATTTAGGAGCGAGCGCTCTGAGATCATGTCTCCTTGACTCAGGGACTGGGGCATTCGACAGAACGGCTGGGCGGCACCGTCTATTTTAGCGTCAATAACCAGTTTGGATAGAGCAGGAAGCAAATCCCTTCACAATGTGCCTTGGAAAAGTGCAGCTCTCAGTGGCTTAGCGGGTGTTTGTCTGCTTAGCTTCAAAGAGGTGGGACATGGAGCATACCTTCAGATGCTGAGTCCAGCCGCTTCCAGCTTTGGATGAGGAATTGCACTTGAGGTTAGTCTGACCTCGTGAAAGATGCACAGGCTTTTTGTATTCTAATGCCAACATTTGGCAGAGTTCAGCAAGCCATTGGAGTTTGTGTGTACTGTCTAGTTAGAAGCATCTGGGTATATAGTAGCAATATCTTCTATGGCCATAGAAGGCAAGAAGCATTCTGATGTTGAATAACCTAGCCAGCAAAAAGCCCTTTGAAGCTGTGGGGCAGCCAAAGGTAGTGGAAAGAATTACTGCAAGTGAACAATGCCCTCTAAGGGCATTTCTGAGAACACCTTCACAAGCATCCAGCCTCCAAGGTATTCTGCTACATGTACAGACATTGAAAAGAGAGGTGACTCAAAACCTGACGGCTCACATTGGTAGCTCTGGCTCAGATCCCTCCATGATACATAATATCTAACTCATTTTTCCATTAAGCTAGGAGGGTCAGTCAGCCTTTCCTCATTTGTTAGCTTGCTGCAGGCCCCAGTGTGTGATTTACATCCAGTGATTTACATACCTGTAGATGCCCTCAACCAGGATGAGAATCTTCTTCCAAGCTCTGCGGATTCGAGGCTGGCCATAGATTACAGCATCTCTCAGGAGCTTCTCCAGGCTTTGCATGTCTTATAAATAATACCAAAAAAGAAAATGAGTCACGACAATGTTTGTTTGTTTTTTTCCTCTTTCATTTTAATTTCTGAGAAAGCATCAGGTTTCTTAGGTTCAGGCTTGGGCCTGAACTTTTTCAGAGAGCCCAATCAGAATCAGAGAACACCTGGGGTGGGGGGAGAGAGGCATATACTTTAGTGTAATTTAACTCTGACAAGATGACTAGTCAGGTTTGTATAGTAGGCAGAATCACCCCCTGCTGGAGGCACATGGTTTCATAGGCTCTTTTTTTTTTTTTTTAAAGGAGGGGGGAAGAGCATGAGCAAGAGAGAGTGCACATGAGCAGGAGAGGGGAAGAGGTAGAGGAAGAGAGAAAGAATCCCAAGCAAGCTCTGCACTGCCAGTGCAGACCCCGATGTGGGGCTTGAACCCACGAACTGTGAGATCATGACCTGAGCTTAAGTCAAAAGCCAGATGCTTAACTGACTAAGCCACCCAGGTGCCCAGGTTTCATAGGCTCTTAAAAGGCTCTCCTCTCCTGCTTTAGCAGAGATTGGAAATTCTCCATTAAATGCATCGCTTGGGCTTCAGCTTTGATACCAGGCTAAAATGAATGTGGAGGGATATTAACTGATACTTACCAGTTGTTTAGCCATGAGATATTAGAGTTTGGCTGAGTTTGTACAGAGTGGTGGCATTGCTGGCAGGTGTCAGTTCCTACACTTTGAGACCTGAGTCTCGACATCTTCCACCCCTAACTTTAAGGCATGGGAACAATTAGCACTTTTTTGCAAATTATTTGGAAGCATCTGGACACATTAATAAGTGCTCACAATTATTAAGCCCTATCTGCATTCTAGCCATCCTTCTAAACATATTCTTTGTAATGACTTGCCTAACCCTAACCATGACCCTAAAAGGGGAGGCACCTTCATTTTATGTTTCAGGAAACCAGGGCACATATAGGTCTGGTAAATTACCTGATGTTTATGGTCACAACCAGCAGATCCTGGATCCTATGCAGTCTGGTACCATAACCCACATTTGGAACCATTACCTTAGATTGCCTTACTTAAGAGCTCTTATTCCTTCTTTTCAAACTACTCCATGGTCATGCAGAACAAAGAAGGATGGATGTCTAGTAAATAATTCTTGTTAACTTCTGATGTCAAATATAATTCACAATGACTTTTCATTTATCTGCAACTAGATGTTGATGACTGGACTTAGGCTGAGTGACCCCTGGGGAAGTTTGGTCTACCATTCCAGCTGTAGGGGTGTGTATGTATGTGTGTGTGTGTGTGTGTGTGTGTGTGTGCACGTGCCCATGTGTGTGTTTAACTTGCAAGCCCAGAGAGAGAGAAAAAAGCCAGAGGCTTATGTGCATGTTTTTTAGTTTCATTACATTTCTACTGCATTTTTTTTTTTTACCTTCAGAGCTCTCCCTTTGTGAGAATCTGAAACCAAAATACTTTAGGTCTAGAATCTGATTTCAGTTTGAAAAGTTGTAGATGCTACTGAACACCTGACTTGACTGTTAACATAATGTTCACCAGGCATTAGAGATGCCATTAAAAAATGCTCACATGATGGACGCCTGGGGGGCTCAGTCAGTTAAGCATCTGATTCGGCTCATGTCATGATCTCAAGGTTCATGAGTTCGAGCCCCACATTGGGATCTGTGCTGACAGCTTGGAGCTTGGAGCCTGCTTTAGATTCTGTGCATCCTTTTCTCTCTGTCTGTCTTTCTCTCAAAAAATAAATTTCC
Source organism: Suricata suricatta (assembly GCF_006229205.1). NCBI lineage: Eukaryota > Metazoa > Chordata > Mammalia > Carnivora > Herpestidae > Suricata > Suricata suricatta. The sequence goes on from NC_043711.1 coordinate 69,129,901, forward strand.
TTACAGCTCTAGTCCAGCTCCCCTGCTCTCTGTCTGTCTTTCTCTCAAAAAAATAAATAATAAACATTCAAATATTTTTTTAAATGCTTATAGGAAAAACCTAGCAGAGATAAATCTCAGACGGCAAGTCGGTATTGGTTTTGGCCACTGCAATATGAAGCAATATACCAAAGACACCGATATTCATGGGACTGTCACAGGTCTAGACTCAAGTTAGCTGAGGGTCTTTCCTTCAATGGAGATCCCTTAAACTTTATTTTGAGTCCCAATCTGAGGTTGGATCTGTTTTAGGATTTCCTTACAGCTCTAGTCCAGCACACTGTATTAGTGCAAAATCAATGTTTGATCATGGAAAGGAATGTAGACCAGGAAAAAGGAAGGAGACTAACACCTTAAGATCTAAACAGAAATTATGATAAAGGATAATTGCCTCATTTCTGCAATAATATTTCTTGCGTTAACTGTAATTTTGGTTTTGTTTTGAAGATAGGCAGACATCAGACATCTTTTGTCTTCACAGATGTAGTTCTGTTTTATTGACACTACATCATTACCCACTAGATGGCAGCCAAGGAAACAGAAATCAGTGTTCTTATTTGAGAATTTCTGGGATAGTGAATCAGTATGTATGCACATTTTGCTTTAGGCTGGGTTCCCAAGATGTTGAAGGAACCTGTGTGATTGAGAGATACACCTCCTTTTTCTATAGTCTACTACAGGCCTGCTAGTCTGTGAATGGAATAAAGAGATGATGAATGTAAATATTCTTGTAAAGAGTGTTTTCCTTCTGGGAACTGGAATTCGTAAGTTTTTTTTGGTACGGAAATGACACATGATGAGTGTGATCCTCATGCCATAGTAATAAAAACAAACCCAAGTGAAGCAAATTAGCAGTCACTTAAAAAATGAATATTCCCACTCTGGAAAACAGTATGCAGGTTCCTCAAAAAACTGTCAGTAGAACTCCCCTATGACCCAGCAATAGCACTGCTAGGGACTTACCCAAAGGATCAAAGGTACAAATGACTTAGTACATGTAAAAGGCTCATTACAGCAAGGGTTCAATACTGTTAGTTGTTGTAAAACATATAGAGGCAATTGCTATCTTTACTAAAGTGAACAACTCAGTTCAGGAGTCCAAGTAGGACCTTAAGATCTAAAAGGTCGTGGTTTGTAAAAAATAGTCTCAGTGCTGTTTATAGGTTTGATCTTCCACTCAAACAGCATTCCTGAGTCCTCAGAAGCAGAACTCAGAGTTTTCCCACTAACATTGCACTCATTGTTCTGTCTCCTCTTGCCTTTAAATGCCTCTAGGTAGAACCTTGGTTCTTCTCCACTTTTATTTCTCCAACTACTCCAAATTCTTGGCCTGTCCAGCCCTCTGACCTCATGGCAACTCTCCTAGCTGAAAAAAAATGCTTCTCCTCTCCAAGACTAGTTCAAGAAGCCCTTTGTCATGCCCTTGAGGACAGAGATTGCCTGACTACCCTACAGCCTTGTTAAGTGTGACCCGCACTAGCAGCATTGGTGTCGCCTGGGAGATGGGCAGAAATGCCTAGGCTCAGGCCCCATCCTGGATCTACTCAGAGTCTGCATTTAAACAACCACCCCCTAGTGAATTCAGTGTATGTTAAAGTCTGAGGAACATTGTTCCAGAATCTAGATCCTATGTAATTATCAGTAAAGTGAGCAGGTTCTGAGAAAAAAAAAATAACTCAGTACTGATTTTCCCAGATTTCTACAGTAAGATGTTACCCTTTCCAGAGAGTTAAAATTTACCCAGGGTTTGAGGGCCTGGAATGCCAGGGTGTTAATACTGAGCCCAGAGTATGTGTTTACCAAAGGCTTCATATGCTCCAAGGAGCTGCAGCCCACATTCTCAAAATGCACCTGAATCACAGTGGAGCTCACTCCATAGCTTAGGCTGTGAAATGTGCTGAAGAGTTATGTTTTGTGGCACCTAATGAGTCACAAAGGCAACCCAAAGACTGGCTATTTCCCTGAAGCTGCTCAAAGGAGAAAATGCAAAGAGATATTCTTAGCATTTAGCCAGTGGAATCCAGAGGCTAAATTTTAGTATGCTGGGTTAAAATAACTAACAGAATAAGCCATCAACTAGATTGATTTTTACACAAGAACCCACAGCTCTCTGGGTCCTAATATGGCCTGGAAGTAGCTGGACTTAGCTAGTGGATAAGAGTGTCAGCAAATGCTGTGGAGGCCCTGCCTATATTCCTCATCCTCGATCCTTATTGCAAACACAGGCCATTCTTTGTCCGAGAGCTTTCTTCCTGGCTGCGGGGCCATAGTGAGCCTAAGCAGGAACAGCTTCCAACCTCCCACACATGGGAATTGGTGTATAAATAACCCAGCTCCCGCACCCTACTGAAGTATGTCTACACTGAGTTCCCAGGTAGGATTAAGCTCTGGTTGTATATTGTGGTAACTTGCTTGACAACACGCCCTTTGTTGGCTGCCTTTCCTTCTCTGTCTCCATTGCCTGCTCATCTGCTGGTGCTTCCTCAGACCATGTCCTAAATAAATGACTTACACTCAAACCGTTGTCTCAGGGTCGTTCCTGGGAAAAATGAACTGAGATAAGAGCAACACATGTGGGTTTGAATCTGGAGTCTCATCCTTTATCATGTGTGATGTTGGATGGGTCATTTAATCATTTTGAATCAGTTTCCTCTTAATAAGTGGAGATAATAGAAAGAACTATGAATATGAGGTTTTGTTAAAATTAAATGAATTGATTATGCCAAGGGCTTAACATAGTGCTTGGAGATAGATATGGTCTCAGTAATTGTCCATATTCACTATCCAGGAAGAACCAATCTATGGTCATAAAGAATTCTAGTACCTGACTTTGAATTTGGCATGGCTAGAAATGTACTTCTGAGTCCTTGGAGCTTTTCCCTGGAGGGTAGACGTTGTGTGTTCTGATTTTGTTCCCTTTCAGAATTTTCCTTCTGTTTGGTCTCCTTTGTTCCTTGTTCTGATTTTGTGGGAAATAGAGAAATGAGGAATAGCTTGGAGTTACTCAAGCTGTTCAAATAGGACTGAACATCAAGTTTGTTCAAATAGAATTCAAAGCTTATAATGGTTTGAAATAGGTTTAAAATAGTTTAAAAATTCAAGGATCCACAATTCTGATTTATATACAGTTGCAGTAAATAACAAAGGGTATCCTCTGGTACTAATTTACATAAAATATGGACCTCTTCTGCTCCAAAACCCAGGGGAGTATCTCAAGGTATAAGCAGAGAACACAGGTAGAGGAAAGCCTGAAAGGCAGAACAAGTAGAGGGTTGTATGAAATCCCATCATCACAATGTTTAAGAACATTCTGGTTTAGGTGGCCATTCTTAAGAACTCATCTCAAAAGGTATTAGCTTTGGTCTCGGCTGGGTTGTATGACTTATACCCACACAGGAAGGCAACTTAATATCCTCTACATTATTATTCCAATCCACATGGATACACATGGAGGATTAAAGCATCATTGTCTACTTAGGAATTTAGTATTATCCTGGGAACAGCAAAGTGGGAAAGACAGCAGCAACTGATGCCTTACATACTGTTACCCCATTTAATTCTTTCCCTTCCATACACCATCTCATCTCTCCCACATCTTGAAGAAGAAGTCATTCAAAGGCCCCTGGAGGAATCCCTCTGTCAGAGGTGGCTATTTTCACAATGTAGCACAATAGCTGGGAACTTATGCTCATTCCTAAAGGCAGTAAGCATGCTAGTGAGTGGGAACAAGGGCTTTATGTGTCTGAAAATGAAAATCTATTCATTTTCTACCAGGCTGTAAGAAATGAGCACAGACTGTATGGCTCAGAAGCAACACGTACTTCTTACAGTTCTGGAGGCCAGAAATCTGAAATGGGCCTCACCTGATTTTAATCAAGGTGTGGGCAGGGCTGCCTTCCTTTATGGAAGCTGTAGGGGACAATTTAGTTCCTTGCCTTTTTCAGCTTTCAGAAGCTTTTGGCATTTTGTGGTGTGTGACCTTCTTCCCTCCTCAAGACCAGCAGTGACCATCAGTCTTGTTCACATAGCATCACTCTGACACTCCCTCCTCCTCTGCTTCCCTTTTCTACATTTAAGGACCCTGTGATAACAGTAGATGCATGCAAACCATCTCTTTCTTTATTTTAAGGTTAGCTGTTTAGCAACCTGAATTCTATCTGCAACTTTAATTCCCCTTTATCACATAATATATTCATAGGTTTGGGGATTAGGACACAGACATTTTTAAAGGCCATTATTCTACCAACTACAGAAAGTTAAAGAGCAACAGCAGCTTATAGCTAATAGAATTTTTGCTAGATGATGGAATTTGGACCTGCACACATTCCCAGCTAATTGGAAGGACATTTATACAGACAGATCCGGGCTTCAGCAATGAGCAGTTGTATGATCTTGGACAAGTTGTTTAATACCTCAAAGCCTGGATCTCCTCATTTGTAAACTAGCACCCACCTCATGGGGTTGTCCATGAAATTAAATAAGGACATCAGAGAAGGCCACTAGCTCAGCATCTGGCACAAAGTAAATTTGTAGTATGTGCTGTTTGCTGGTATAAAATAACCACAGCTAACATTTATTATAAAGATGTAAATGAGAAATGTTATCTGTTTTCTGGGAGTACAAAAGGAAGGCATGAAGAATAAATTACTGAATGCTTTAAGAGCTTTGTAAAACTGGCAGATAAAATGAAATTCTTGAATTAAAATTATAGCAAAGGATTAAGGAATTAAAATTTTATTTGAAAATATCAAATTCAACAAAACAATTATAAGAATAAGAGTACTGCAAACACCCACATACTCTTTTACCAAGATTCATCTATTAACACTTTATTCCATTTACTCTATCATTTTTTCTATCTATCTATCTATCTAATTTTATCTAATTTTTTTTATCTACCTAACTAATTTTAGTTGGTATTTCTAATCTACTGGTCATATTCCAATTTTGCAATTGGTCAGGAATGTCTTTTATAGCATCTCACTGTCTCTTTCAGAATCCAGTCCAGGTGGGGTACTGTACTTAGCTATCACCGATTTTTGGTATCCTTTTATCTGGATTATCTCCTCAGCCTTTCTTTGTTTTTTATGATATAAGCATATTTAGAGAATACATTCCCTTTTTTTCTGTTTTCTTTTTAAATAAACACTTCTACTTTGGGGTTGTCTAAGGATAAAACTCAGTGTTCTGATATGAATACTGTTAGTTATGTTGAGTCCTTCTTAGGGTATCATATCTGGAGACACACAATGTCCATCTGTCCCTCACCAATGATGTCAGTTTTTACCAGCTGTCCAGATATTGTTGGATTTCTTCCTGATATAGTTACTATGCTTACTTTGGGATGTATTTTCACTGGAATTGCTACCAAGATTAGACTCTGAAGTAGGAGATATGACATAGCTGCATAGAGTGTCATGAGCAGGACCAGGAGAAGCTGGCTGAACTGTTCTCTGCCCCGGGAACAATTACTGAACACTTGAAACTAATGGAAAGATTCAATCTGTGGCTGACCTGCATAGTTTATTTATGTGTTTAAAATAAAGTTGTTTTGTAGGGGTCTACTTAGAAGTTTTCCCACTGTATAGTTTCTGCTAAATCATTTGTATATATATGTATTTGAACAAAAGTGTGGACATAATCTTCATCGCTGTGTTCATGTTGATGGCATCTACTCTATATATCCATGAATAAGAGCAGAAGTTTGTTAACTGTGGGGTTTGAATGCAGAAGGTGATTATCCCTTCTCTTCATATTGCAGCCCCAGGCAACAGGAAAAGAATCAATTCAAGCCATCCCTTGCCACATTCCTCTCAAAAGGAAGGGTTGTTAACACAGTGGGTCAGGGCGTGACATTCCTTTGCCATGCTGGCCATAGGAAATTGTCTTAAGAAGCATTATCCAAACCCTATTTCACTTCCTGGCTTATGTGTTACAAGCTCTCAGCTGTGTCATCTCTATGTAGACCAAGAATGGCCTGTTCTGCAAGTCATTTTGGCTTCTTTGCCAGTGACTGGGTGTGTAAAGTAGTGGGGTAAAGGGACTCAGGGTCTACTGAGTCATTCATTTTAGATTTAAAGGAGGAAGAAGAAGGAAATCACACTTGGGTGTCCAGTTTCTGCCCCAGCAATGGTGGCTAGAGAAGCTGTGTTAGTTATCTATTGCTATGTAACAAATTACTCCAACACAACAAACACTTATTATCCACAGATTCTGCAGGTTAGGAATTTGGGAACCCTGGGTGTGTGTTCTGTCTCAAGAAAGTTGCGAGCTGCAGTCAGGGTGTTGAAGCTACAGTCATCTGAAAGCTTGAGCCAGTCCAGAGGATCAGTAAAGATATCCTGTTCACATGGTTATTGGCAAGAGGCCTCAGTTCTTCTGCAGAGGCTTCTTAAGTGCCCTCAGTAGCGATGCCAGCAAGAAGAACAGGCAGAAGCCGTAATGCCTTTAACACCTAGCCTTAAGAATGACATATCATCACTTCTATATTCTTTTGGTCACATAAACCAATCCTGAGACAATGCAAGAAGGGACTATTCAAGGCATAGATACCAGGAGGTAGGGGAGAAGGGAACCACTGGAGAATCACTACCATAAAGCCTTAAGCTGGAGAGGAGGAAATTCTTGGTTAGTGATTAAGAAAATGTTTAGTCTCCCAGTTGAGTATATATATATATGCCTGTCTGTCTGCTTCTCTCTCTCTCTCTCCTCTCTCTCTCTCTCTCTCTCTGTCTCTGTCTCTCTCTCTCTCTCTCATCTATCTATATTTCTATCATTATCTCTATAGAAAAACCAAGAGAAATCTAGAGAATGGTAGAATTTGGGCTAAATTCCAAAGAGTAACAAATGCAGAATAGAGAAGGTGTATGAGAACTGTTACAGGGACAGTAGATCTTTACAGTCTATGAGCAGACAGTCCTTTCCATCTGAGGCTATTCAAAGCTTTACCTCAACTCAAAGCTTGTACCTTTGTTCTCACTGCTGCTAGACATGGGGGAGAGCTGCTAAAGGCTTTCAACAAGCCAATTCATCCACAGAATAGCACGGAATGAAGCAGAACTGTCCAAACACCTTTTGTTCCTTCTTGAAGTACATATATCTTAGCATATATATAACTTATTGGCCTTCATTAACTGGCCAAGACCTTATTTTTCAGCCTTTCTCCAGTAGTTCAGCCTCACATTCACACTAAGAGGTCTTACTGCTTTGTACACACTCCAGATTATCCTGTTTGAAATTCCCTTTCCCATCCATCCTGATCAGAATTCTCTTAATCCTTCAAAGTCTATGGCAAATACTATCCATTTCATGCAATCTCCAAAGTGACATGACCTCTACATTCTTCTGGGTCATATTTTCTGCTGTCTTTGGTGGCACTGGCAGTGAAAATGATGAGGATAATAATAATCATAATAACACAGCAGGTACAAGTGACTCAGAAGTTTTTACTGCTAGGCATTGTGCTAAGCACTTTATATGCCTTCACCTACATATTAATGAATCAGGCATTGTAATTATCCTCATTTTTGGAATAAGTAAATTGAGATCCAAGAAAGATAAATAATTTGAATAGGACCACATGCTAATAAGCTATAGAACAAGGACACAAATGCTTGGGGGTAAAGCCCATACTTTTTTCTTTAATACCAAAGATATTATATGATAACAATTATATTTTTAGGAATATAAATATAAATTATAGGAATATTTATAGGCATATAAATATTCCTTCTGTGAGGAAGTTGACAGATTTTAAATGTAAAATTTAATAATTTTAATAAGAATATAAACATCACCCCAAAAAGTTCCTTTATGTCTCTTCTCACCAATTCCCTCCCTCACAATCAGGGTCAAGCATCTTTATGATTTTTATCACCATAGATTAGTTTTGTCTGTTTTTGATTTGCTATAAACAAACTCATACACTATATACTATTTTGTGTCTGGTTTATTTCATTAAAAATAATTTTTCTTAAGGCTCATCTATGGTGTGTGTATCAGTAGTTTATTGCTTTTTTTTTTAAAAATCAGAGAGTCATATTCTATTACATGAATATAGCACAGGTGTTTTCCATTCTCCTGTTGATAGATATTTGGGTTGTTTCCAGTCTTGGCTATTATAGGACTAAAGCTGTTATGGACATTCTTGTACAAGCCTTTTTGTGGACATATGCTGGAAATTCCAAGGTGCAAAATTTATAGATCATGGTATAGGGATATGTTTAGCTTTATAAGGCTGCCAAGCTATTTTTCAAAGAAGTTGTATAATTGTACCCTGTAGCAATGGGTGAGAGTTGCTTGCTTTATATCTTAGTTAATATTTGGTGTTGCCATCTTTCTGATTTTCACTATTTTGGTGAGCATGAACAAGTCCATTGGCCAAAGCCTGTACTCTTGACCTCTGCCTGATAGTGCTGTGGCCCTTTTTCTACTTAACCTATGATACAGTTACTTCGATTGATACATATCTACCTCTCCTATTAGATTGTAAGCATGTGCTGGGTGGGAATTGTGAAAGGAGCTCTTCTAAGGAAGAACACCACTTTTTATTTGACTATAACATAAAACTTAAGTCTTAAAACTTTCCTAAGGCACAGTTATAGAAAAGGAAGAGTTAAAACACTTCTGATAATTAAATGTCAGTCCTAAGAGATCAGTCATGTTTTCAGAGGCTGTACTGTGAGACTACTAATAACAGTGACACTAATGTATTTGGGTTACACTTAGCAATCTGGGCGTTTAAAGCCCTTCAACCATTTGTTTCAGGTCAGCAGAGGTTAACAAGCCAGTAGTGAATATAAACATAACTGTGTTTCATGAGGCTAAGCTCCCAGTTTGAAGAGCAAGGACAAAGCCCCATCAGTAATCTTTACTGTCTTCTAGAAGCAAGCAGTATATGTTGGGAAAGACGCATTGATACTCACTGTTGTGTTTGAATATCCTTATGGTTGCACCTGAGAGTCGGGCCCCGAGTACAAGAGATGCATGGTTTAATTCATCACTTAAAATGAGGCATCCCTGTTCAGAAAGCAAACACACAAAGCACAGGCCAATAAATAAAATTAAAGAAAAATAGCATGTGGAAATAGAAAGACACTTCAAGACCTGTAACACACATCCCAAACCCATTTTCATTTTAAAAGGCCCAGAGTTTCACCTGGTGTCTCTATGGGTAAAATCCTATAGACAATTAGCTGATGAACATGGGGGTTATTTTAAGGGATTACATCTTTAATCATTTGCATTTGATTTTCATCAGAGAAGATCATTTAAGATCTTGGTTAAATGCCAGGTAGCATTTTCTAAAGAATTGATGTTTGACAGGAAAATGGATATACTTTGGGTGGGTTGTGGATTGGCTAGAGTTCTTCAATTGTGCATTGGATTATTTGGGGGTGGTTTTGGTGTACTCCTTCTGGAGTGGGGGTCTTTTCTGAAGGCCTTTCAAGCTCTTGTTTTTCTATTTTCATTCTCCTCTGTATTGATATCTATGTAGACAAAAGTATCATGGCTTTCCAGTTAAAACCTTTGCATTTGGGAAAGTATGGATGGCAAGTCAGTCTGAGACAAGTAAAAAAGATCAATCAGATTTACCTCCTATAAATTACAGTTGTAAATTTATTTTCCTCTTTTTAATTTAAAAATTTCTAAATTATAAAATTGCTGCAGCATACAAAAAATGCAGAGACAAACTATGGTGACCATTTGTCCTTTGTGACTATCCAGAAGCTTTGAGTTCTTGCTCATATTTTAGAAAGTTCACACATGACATGGTGTAAGTTTTTTGGGCAAGAGCCAGCAATACACTAGCGAGTGTGTGTGTATTTATAACTTTTTGGTGATATTTGAGACTTACTTGTAAACCTGATGATACCTCACCCCTAAATTCTTCAGCATGTGCTTACTATGAACAAGGACATTTTCTGGCTAAATCACAATGAAGTGATCACACCCAAGAAAGCCAGCTTTTATGTAGTACTGTCACCTAAGAGACAGACCAAATCATGTTCCCCCAACTGTCCTAATGATGTCAATGTCTTTTATAGATGTTTTCTTTGCTTCTATTTTTTTCAGTGCAGGATCCAGTCAAAGATAATACATTGCATTTAGTTGTCATGAGTCAGATTTTTTAAACCTAAATCTGATTATGGCATTTACTTAAACCCAGCCAATCAACTTCCTCATTTTCCTCAGAAAGAATTTCCAACACTCAAGGAGGACAACAAGGCTTTTTACAATTTGGCACCTGCCTTCATCTCCAGTCTCTTTATCACCCACTACTCCATTTTCTAGTTCTTCCAAAGCTCGATGCTTTATGCATGCTGCTATCTCTTCCTTACCTTAAAGAAAAAACTTAACAGACAAGTAAGAGATTCAGTTCTCATGTCACCCACTTTGCATGAACATCTCAGTCTTTCTCAAGAAGAGCTTGGAAGCAACTCTTGCTTTTCTCCATGTATGTGCATGCCTCTTCTGTGATAGTCATCCTATTTTATATGGTGTATTGTTTCCCCCACCAGCCCTTAAATCACATAAATTTACAAGGCACAGGTCTTGTTCATCTTTGTATGTACTGTATCTTGCCTTATATGAGAACAAAGTAGTTTCTCAATAAGTGATTTCCTAATGAACAAATGAGTGGCATGAGCAAAATGTTTTGTTCAAATAAATGCCCATTATGTATTTGCTGCATTGCAAATTGGGACTTGGGAGCCTAAACATTTAACTGTTTTGCTAAACTATCATCAAAGATGAAATGTGATCCACATAAAGGGCTGTAATTCTATAACTGAAATATCATTATGAACAGATTTGCTGGACTAAGCTGCTTTATTTATTTAAAAAGCTGCACATCCAGGGGTACTTGGATGGCTCAGTTGGTTAAATTTTTGGCTCTTGATTTCAGCTCAGGTCATTATCTCACGGTTTGTGAGATCGAATCCCACATGAGGCTCTGGGCTGATGGTGCAGAGCCTGCTTGGGATTCTTTCTTTCCCTCTCTCTCTCAAAATAAATAGACATTAAAAAAAATAAAAAGCCAGACATCCAATAAGCTTTTCCTAAAAAAAAAAAAGGACCTTCTCAGCAGTACTTCTAATAGTACCTGCTCAGAGTTGTAATTCTTAGGCACACAGAAGAAGAAAATTATGTTAACAAATTCTCACCTTTCCAACTAGTGCTGGAATATTCATTGAGTTAGTTGCAAATCCCATCCCAAAGACCATAGCTGCTTCTACATTCAGGAACTTAGCCACAAGGTTCTCCAACTCTTTGTGTTTATCCAAGCTTCCTGCACATAAATGATAGGATGAGTGAGTCTTCCCTCCTCAACAAGATCAAAAACTCAAAATCCAGAGCATCACCAAAAAACGTGTGTGAGAGGGTACGTAGCAGGTGTATGTGCCACAGCCCCAATCAAGAAACAACCCAAATGTCCACATACTGCAGAATGAATGAATTAAATGCTTTGTGGAGATATTTACAAAGTGGAATTAAACACAGTAATGAGAAGGAACAATCTATTGCCCTACACAACAAAATGAAAAGAATCTCACAAATATATTGCTGCATGAAAGAAGTCTGACACACATTCACACAGATTGAATCCATTTATATAAAGTTTACAAACTGGGGCACCTGGGTGGCTCAGTTGGTTAAGTGTTCGACTTTGGCTTAGGTCATGATCTTGCCGTTCCCCAGTTCAAGCCCTGCATTGGGCTCTGTGCTGATAGACTCTGTATTCAGAGCTTGGAGCCTGTTTCAGATTCTGGGTCTCCCTCTTTCTCTCTGCCCCTCCCCAACTCGTGCTGTCTCTATCTCTTAAAAATAAAGTTTACAAACAGACAAACCTAACCTATGTGTTAGAAGTCAAGATAGTGGTTAATTTTGTTGGGAGCATGAGGAGACCTTTGGGATTCTCTAAATGTTGTGTTTTCTAGATTTTGGTGTTGGTTACATGGGTATGTTTGCTTTGTGAAAATCTATTGAGCTGTATACTTAATGATTGGTGTACATATATATATAAATATTGACAATGCAATAAAATCTACAAAAAATACCACAATTTTTCTCTTCCCTTTCCTTACATCCTGCAAGTGATTAATTAAATTGTAACCCTTGCAAAGGTGCCCCACACTTAAATGCAAACAGATCCCATGGCATCTATAGATAGTAGTAAATCTAGTTATAAATTATTGAACCTTTGGGGTGTGCTAGATTTCAAAGGCTACTATTTAAGCTATCTAATTTAATCTTAAATGCCCAATAATGCAGGTATCATTACTTTATAGATTAGAAAACCAAGGTGTAAAGAGATCATAAATAAAAATCAACAGAGATAATTCAGTCTAACTCCAAACTTCATGTTTTTACCATTCTGCTTCTTGTACTGAATCCCTCATGCTTTACTAAGAGTAAATGTTAGCGATCCTCATATTTTTCTGTTTGCCGTCACTCTCACTTCTAGTGTCCAATATGATAGTCATGAACTTCACGTGGTTAGTGCAATAGAGTTTTAAAATGTATTTCATTTTAGTTAAATTTATTTAAACTTAAAAACTGAAGCATTATAAAATAGGTTCCACTGAATACAATTTTATTATATGGGTAGTACTATATTCTACGTATTTCACTTTAGCCAATGAAAATTTAGTGTCTGAACTGAGATGTTCTGTAAGAGTAAAATATACAGTATTTTTTGAGTATTTAGTACAACAAAACAAAAATAATAACAAAAATAATGTAAATGGCTCATAAATATTTTTATGTTGATTATATGTTTAAACGGTAATATTTTGGATGTGCTGGGTCAAACAAAACCTATAATGAAAATAAGTTTACTTGCTGTTTTTTAACTTTTTTAAATGTGGTCACTAAAGATTTTATTTTATTTTACTTTATTTTATTTTATTTTATTTATTTTTTAATTTTAAAAAATTAAAAATAATTAATGTTTATTTATTTTTGAAAGATAGACACAGAGTGTAAGTGGGGGAAGAGCAGAGAGAGAGAGAGAGAGGGAGACGCAGAAGCCTAAGCAGGCTCCAGGCTCTGACCTGTCTCCACAGACCCCGACACTGGGCTCGAACTCTCAGACCACGAGATCATGACGTGAGCTGAAGTCGGACACTTAACCAACTGAGTCACCCAGGTGCCCCTATAAATTTTATTTTATTTATTTATTTTTTTAAATTTTTTAAATGTTTTTTATTTATTTTTGAGAGACAGAGACAGCATGAGCAAGGGAGGGTCAGAGAGAAGGGGAGACACAGAATCTGAAGCAGCCTCCAGGCTCTGAGCTAGCTGTCAGCAGAGAGCCCGACGTGGGGCTCGAACCCACAAACTGCGAGATCATGACCTGAGCTGAAGTCGGCTGCCTAACCGACTGAGCCACCCAGGTGCCCCACCCCTAGAAATTTTAAATTACATACCTGTCTCACATTATATTTTTATTGGACAGTTCTGAACAAAAATGTACAAGTGGAGATACATAATTTGTAACCAAAGAACATAGAAGAAGATTTAACCCAGCCTTTAAGTTAGAAGAATATTGTTAGCATATTCAGGATTACTTATAAACATGTTTTTTTTCAGCCTAAAGGCCACCACGTTTTACTATACAGAGTGTGATATAAGATTTTATTTAAATTGGTAAATTAGCTTGCTTATTGTGCCAAAATGATGAATGGTTAAACTTGAGAAGGCATCAATTAGTGAGTTCAAAGTTTTATTTTGCATTTAACATGAAAGAGGACATTTCATGTATCATCTTTGCCCTTCCTGAGAGGTCACACTGTCATACAACAGATGGCTGGTGGCCTTTCTTCTCAATTCAGAATGTATTTAACCTCCAAAATGTCAGAAACCAAAGGAAAACAAGTATTTCAGCAGAAACAATTTTACTCAAGCTTGGCGGGAGGAGTTAAAATTTAAATTATTGTTTAAAACTTTATTATCAAAGATACAGAGAAAGAAGAAATACTAGAATTTAAAGATATGAGTCATCATATTTGCTTTTTTACCTAGAGTCTGCACCAAAAGGGAATGGCCCCATGATAGGTAGTGAACAGGCCATTTGGCCTGGGCATGACATCCTTGGGTTCTGGTCCGAGCTCTTCCACTAAATAACTGAGCAGCCTCTGGCTACCTCTCCTCAAAGTTTCTGGAAAGGTTGGGAGAAAGAAGTCCTGTTTTAGGCTTCCCTGATGTTGGAAGTGGTTTTTCCTCCACATAGAATGGTCTTCTTGCAGCTCCCACTCATTTTTTGACGTCCACCTAACATGATGTCTTTCCTCAGGTGCTGTTTTCAGCTTCCCTAGGCACACTTGGTCATTTTCTTCTGAGATCACAAAAGCTTCATCATATGATTATAGTACTTATGAAGTTGAACTAAGAACATTCATGGGGCCATCTTCTCTACTATAGAATGAGTCCTCAGGGTACCATTACTGTGTGTAGGATGTTCATCTTGGCAACCACAGAGACTAGTGCAGTACTGACACACAGTAGGTGTGTGTTGAATAGCATGCTGATTTTTGATGGATTCTAAACACAGAACTGAGCCCAGCATAGGATGGCACATGGAAGAAGGTCAAGAAGCCCCCATGTGATGCCCCCCAGAGCAACAGGGTGTCTAGGTAATGAGCTCCACCTTGAAAATACCCATACTTGAAGAAGGCCCTGGCAAGGATGAAGGGTGCCCAAACATTGCCAACTTGGTAAATTTCCCCATGAGCGACATGGGGTAGGTGACAACTGTGTCCTGGCCCAGTCACCCAGAAGTGATGAGTAGAAGTTCATGGTGACTTTCTGTGATGTCTTCCTCCACCTTCATCCTTCCTAAATCTGCCGTCCCAGGACCTTATCTTTAACAGTTGCATCACTAAAAGTCCTTAGGATAATATGGACTGTATTGTGAGCAAACAGCCACCCAACTAATAAGAAGTGGGTGTGTCCAAGAACATCCTGAGAAATTGCCCTCTATGAGTTCTTTATCATTAGCCCTGGCTTAAGGAGAGAGAGAAAAGAGGAAATGCAGTATCCATATTAGGTCTACAGATCCAGCCTTCTTCTGGATTTCCAGTGGTCAAGTGGATAGTAAACTAATTTTCAAATATACCAATTTCTATGATGGAATGTCTCACAGCTGAGGTATAAGTTATGAGTGTTTTCCATGTCGGAGCATATCTTCATTTGTAGAAAACAACAGTCCCCACTCCCAACCCACCTTACCATGGAATTTCTCTGTTTGGTGCTCCTGGCTCAAATTTCATAAACAGATATGAGAGAGTCCTAGGATTGCTAGACATTTTCTACTGCAGGAAGCCATACCTCTCAAAGTTAGCCTGCTCTGGTCTGGGTGGTATGTGGTTCGTTAATGAATACTGGAAAGTATGACTTATTTGTATTAATAGAGTGCTGCTTTCCTCCTCCTGCTCTTCACACTGAAGAACTAAAAATGTAGGAAGATTTTGGGGAAACAAAGTAATCACAAAAATGTAACAAGCTTGCTTTCTGTAAATATTCAGGCCATACCCTAATTTGGGTAGAGGTGCCTGAGTCATGTCAAGCTGCAGTTGGTAGTCTGAGTATTTCGGTGGTTCTAGAAACTATATTCAACATTTTGTCTTTGTTATGTAAATATTGGCATTTTTTTTAATCCCAAAAAAGTATAACTATAGTGCTAACCAAAAGTACAAATAAATCCACAGTACTTTTATTTCTCTTTCTCTCTGGCCTTAGTTTTGTTTTTGTTTTTTAGTCTCTGAAGATCAACAACAGCCACAAATTGGCTAGTGACAACGGATCTCCAAATTGCTATGTTGTGCATATACTGACATTTGTTCTCATCCTGAAGTTTATTTATCCAACAGGATGCTGAAAACCTGCTCTATGAATAAAAGAACAAATACAAGCTGGGTGTGCCAAACACTGGCCTTGGTGCCATCAGTCAGATCAATAAAAATCAGATGCAGGAGAAAGTATTGATATTATGTTTATAGACTGTATACTCCTGCTTGATTTTTATTGATATTGACTGGTTCATACTCTTTAGTCAGAGCATAAAGACTACTGGCCTTCCAAAGAGTGTGGATGTTATTAACAAGCCTGCTTCACCATGCCAAGTCTTCTATTGGCACATGTGAAGACTCTTTTTCAAATTGTGACTGTGGTCACGTTTTATTCCCAGAATATCCAGTTTGTAGATTGTTCTTTAGACTTGATCAGACTGGCATTTGTCATGACAACCTGTTGGTGGACTCACCTGGCTGTTCCAGTTGCGCCATAGATATCAGACCACATATGAGCCACTTTGCTTGAACTGGGGACCTGAATGTGGGAGGTTAGGGGTAGACATTGGCAATGTCCTTGGTCTTCCTCAAGTTGATATCAGTGGCTATAAAGAATATACATAGGTGCTGATGTCAATGAAAGTTAATCTGTATTCTTAGTGCGTTTGGGTGTAACAGGATTTTTTGTTGTCTAAATGAAATAAAGGTGACAAAATTTTTATATACGTTGGTTTGCACTGGATTTGGATATCTGAACAATTGCTATTACATCTAGAGGACTTCTCTTCCCTAGTTGCTATGATGGCAAGGACTTATCTACACAACGAACATTTTATAGAGGGCCAGAGAGAAAATACTTTGATTTTGTGCACCAGATGGTCTGTGTTACAACTATTCAGCTCTGCCACTATAAAGTGAAATTGGTCATAGACAATACACAAAAGAGTGGCTGTGGCTATGTACCAATAAAACTGTTATGGATACCAAAGTTTGAATTCAATATAATCTCACATGTTGCAAATTATTCTTCTTTTCGACCACTTAACATTGTACAATGTTTGTGACCTACAGGGAGTACAAAAACAGGGGGCAGCTGCAATACTTTGGGGGTCCTCAATGTAGGTGTTCTCAGATTTTAGCTATGAACAGTATAGGGTAGTGCTAAGAGCTCTTCAGTGGAACCCAGGAGAACTGGTGTCAAGACTTGACTCCTCAGCCTACTGATTGCAAAAGCATGGATTGGCAGGTTACTAAAAAATCTCTAGGATTCATGTATCTCATCGTATGTTATTTGTGTGGGTGGAGAGAGGGTGGAGGGAGATCCACGTATTCTGAAATTCCAAGTTTCGACTTTGTACAATCATCCCAGGCGTTACCTTGCTGGCAAGTATTACACTTACATAAAATTACTGGGATCTTGTTGAATTGTTATGCGCGCTTGGCTCTGTTGAACTTACAAGGCCGAATCTGCACTTGCAGAAATTTCTCTGCTAGTTGCAATTTGGCTGTGCTGTAATTTCTGTCATTGTCAAAAGAAGAGCAATTACCTTGTCAGAACTTTAACAGGTATCTAGAAATTGCCAAAAGCCTTTCAGAAACCAAGATGCACTTTTATTTTCCTACTCTCAAACAATTCCCCTAAGAGTCTGTCTCCCTTTAAAAATACTCTTAAAGAAAAATAAAGGGGCTTAAGAGAAACACAATGAAATCTCATTAATCAGAATTTACAAGAATTTGGTCTGAGAGGAACTGGCACTGTTGATGAAGGGTTTTGCTGTGTAAATTACAAAGGTAAAACTGATTGATGTGGGGTGTTTATAGTTTATTTAATGGAATCCACTGCTTTAAAGCATGTTTATAGCACTGATTTGCATAAAATGGTGTTAATTAAAATTGCTTTTTAAAAATAGTTTATTGTCAAATTGGTTTCCATATAACACCCAGTGCTTCTCCCCACAAGTGCCCCCCACCATGACCATCACCCCTCCCTCCCTCTCCCCCTTCAGTCCATGGTTTATTTTCAGTATTCAGTAGTCTCCTTTGATCTGTGTCCCTAACTCTCCCCCACTCTCTGTCCCCCTTCCTTTCCCCAGGGTCCCCTGCCAGATCTCTCCTGTTAGACCTATGGATGCAAACATATGGTATCTATCCTTCTCTGCCTGGCTTATTTCGCTTAGCATGACACCCTCAAGGTCCATCCACTTTGCTACAAATGGCCATATTTCATTTTTCCTCATTGCCATATAGTACTCCATTGCAGACTTTAGCCTCTACTACAAAGCTGTCATCATCAAGACAGTACGGTATTGGCACAAAAACAGGGACCAATGGAATAGACTAGAGAACCCAGAACTGGACCCACAAGTATATGGCCAATTAATCTTTGAGAAAGCAGGAAACAGTGTCCAATGGAAAAAAGACAGCCTCTTCAACAGGTGGTGTTGGGTGAGCTGGACAGCAACATGTAGAAAAATGAAATTAGACCACTTTCTGACACCTTTCACAAAAATAAACTCAAAATGGATAAAGGATCTGAATGTGAGACCGGAAACCATAAAAACCCTTGAGGAAAAAGCAGGAAATAGCCTCCTAGACCTCAATCACAGCAATTTCTTCCTCGACACATCCCCAGAGGCAAGGGAATCAAGAACAAAAATGAACTACTGGGACCTCATCAAGATAAAAAGCTTCTGCACTGCAAAGGAAACAATCAAAAAAACTAATAGGCAACCGACAGAATGGGAAAAGATAGTGGCATATGGCATATCAGATAAAGGGCTAGTATCCAAAATCTACAAGGAACTCAGCAAATTGCACACCCAAAAAATGAATGATCCAGTGAAGAAATGTGCAGAAGACCTGAATAGACACTTCTCCAAAGAGGACATCCAGATGGCCAACAGGCACATGAAACGATGCTCAGTGTCACTCATCATCAGGGAAATACAAATCAAAACCACACTGAGATACCACCTCACACCGGTCAGAGTCACTAAAATGAACAAATCAAGAGGCTATAAATGCTGGCAAGGGTGTGGAGAGACGGGCACCCTCCTACACTGTTGGTGGCAATGTAAACTGGTGCAGTCACTCTGGAAAACAGTGTGGAGTCTCCTTAAAAAAACTATCAATAGAACTCCCTTATGACCCAGCAATAGCACTCTAGGGATTTACCCAGGGGATACAGAAGTGCTGATGCATAGGAACACATGTACCCCAATGTTCATAGCAGCACTTTCTACAATAGCCAAATCATGAAAGGAGCCTAAATGTCCATCAACTGATGAATGGATTAAAAAAAGGAAATGAGATCTCTACTTGGTACCAATTTCTTAGAAACTGTTCAATTTCATAGTAACTTGAAGGTCATAAGATGATATTTATTTGAAATTGCTTTAATTTAGACATTTTTCAGATTCTAGCTGGCCCCTTTTTCAATAGTAGGCTAATAAGACTGTACATTTCCTGGCTCTAAACAAATATTTGAGACAGAAACCCAGAAAGAGTCTTGATAATTTGAATGAATTGATAGCAGACAAGTTGCCAGGAAAATAAAGAGGGAGACAAATTATTAAATGATTTAGGACCATGTTCTCAAACTGAGAAATAGAAATTTCAGCAAATTGGTACATTACAACTAACAGACATCACAACTGAAGCTTGAAAATGGAAAATAATTTCCTATTCTATCCAGTTGCATCGATTCCTAAGTTAATGTATCCCTTCTGATGTTCTTAAGATGAAGCTATTTGAAGGCTACTTCTTAAAATTGCAATTATAATTTGAGTGAATAGTCTGCACTATGTAGTTTTGAGGTATGCTTATTATTCAGGTTTCCCTGATGAGCTGAATCAAGCACCTTCCCTGATGAGCTGAATCAAGACTTTCCTTTTCAAAGGAAGAAAAGTCTCCAAGTAGAGATGAGCTTTGCTTGGCGCACATTTAGTCTTGCTGCATTCCATGAGTTTTTCTTAGAAGTGAACTTCTAACAGTTACTAGCAGCACAAAGGGCTTCTAGAGTATATGTTTTCAATTAATATACTGTTACTACACATCTGCTCTTACC
The DNA here is from genome assembly GCF_006229205.1 of Suricata suricatta. Classification (NCBI taxonomy): domain Eukaryota; kingdom Metazoa; phylum Chordata; class Mammalia; order Carnivora; family Herpestidae; genus Suricata; species Suricata suricatta. The sequence continues at coordinate 69,149,797 of NC_043711.1, forward strand.
CAGGAAAAGAAAGACAGAGAAATGATACACCCTCCTAGGATAAAAGTGGGGGGGAGGGGGAAGAGAAGGAAACAAAAGTTTCTGTTTCCTTTGCCTGAATTTAACCTTTCCGGGATTGGAAATCTAACACCAGCAATGTGTGGCAGGATGTATGCAGAGACTGAAACCAACTTGCTTCACTGATTTTTCTGGCTTGTATTTACCTACTTTAAAGTTTTTATTTATACACCTCTGCTCCCAGGCATATGTGGTATTTGCTCCACATAAAGTAAAAGACCATTGCATTTTGGAAAATGTTTGACTAATTTAGTCAAGAAAGTCAGATATACAGTAGTTTCCAGTGGTTCTCAAAGTTTAGTCCCCAGAACAGTAGCATCAACATCACCTGGGAAGTCATTAGAAATGTGAGATCTTGGGTTCTATTCTATTCCAGCCCAGCTGAACCAGAAACTCTGTAGGTGGGGCCAACAACTAGTGTTTTTCCAAGCCCTGCAGGTAATTCTGATGTGAGCTGAAGTTTGAGAAACAGCGGTTTAAGCTAAAGAATCCACATAGCCTGTGGCAGGGTCCCTTCAGTAGACTGGAAAATTTGGTCTGATTCGGTGGGCAAGTCTTGAAAGTGTCAGATTTATTTTCATAAGTCTGTGCCTTCATTTTAGACTCCTGTTGACTTTTAAGGAAATAATTGGCCTGAGAAATATTAGATCATTGTGGAAAAATCAGAAATTAAACACAAATTAAATACAAAATAAAATATAACAATCTGTATCATGCAAATATTCAAGTAAAATATATTTTTAAAAATGGACTCATTGCAGGGTACAAAATTAATGTATGGAAATCGGTTGCATTCCTATACACCAATAATGAAGCAGCAGAAAGAGAAATCAAGAAACTGATCCCGTTCACAATTGCACGAAAACCCATAAACTACCTAGGAGTAAACCTAACCAAGGATGTAAAGACCTATAAGATGAAAACTATAGAAAACTTATGAAAGAAATTGAAGAAGACACCAAGAAATGGAAAAATATTCCATGCTTATGGATTGGAAGAATAAACATTGTGAAAATGTCATAACTACCCAAAACAATCTACACATTCAATGCAATCCCCATGAAAATTGCACCAGCATTCTTCTCAAAGCTATAATAAACTATCCTCAATTTCGTACGGAACCACAAAAGACCCCGAATAGCCTAGGTAATATGGAAGAAGAAAACCAAGACGGGAGGCATCACAATCCCAGACTTTAGCCTCTACCACAAAGCTGTCATCATCAAGACAGTATGGTATTGGCACAAAAACAGACACATAGACCAATGGAATAGAACAGAGAATTCAGAACTGGGCCCACAAGTGTACAGCCAACTAATCTTTGACAAAGCAGGAAAGAGTATCCAATGGAAAAAAGACCGCCTCTTTAGCAGGTGGTGCTGGGAGAACTGGACAGCAACATGCAGAAGAATGAAACTAGACCACTTTCTTACACCATACACAAAAATTAACTCAAAATGGCTGAAGGACCTGAATGTGAGATAGGAAACCATCAAAACCTTCAGGGAGAAAGTAGGAAACAACCTCCTTGACCTCAACCGCAGCAATTTCCTACTTGCCACATCCCCAAAGGCAAGGGAAATGAAAGCAAAATGAACTCTTGGGACCTCATCAAGATAAAAAGCTTCTGCACTGCAAAGGAAACAATCAAGAAAACTAGTAGGCAACCGACAGAATGGGAAAAGATAGTTGCAAATGACATATCAGATAAAGGGCTAGTATCCAAAATCTACAAGGAACTCACCAAATTGCACACCCAAAAAACGAATAACCCAGTGAAGAAATGGGCAGAAGACATGGGCAGACAATTCTCCAAAGAGGACATCCAGATGGCCAACAGGCACATGAAACAATGCTCAACATCACTCATCATCAGGGAAATACAAATCAAAACCACACTGAGATACCACCTCATACTGGTCAGAGTGGCTAAAATGAACAAATCAAAAGACTATAGATGCTG
>NC_043711.1:69151916-69172462 GCF_006229205.1 Suricata suricatta
TATATATATATACACACACACACACACATATATATTTATATATATATACATATATATATGTATATAATGGAGTATTACATGGCAATGAGAAAGAATGAAATCTGGCCATTTGTAGGAAAGTGGATGGACCTCGAGGGTATCATGCTAAGTGAAATAAGTCAGGCAGAGAAGGACAGATACCATATGTTTGCACTCATAGGTCTAGCAGGAGAACAGGAGAAACCTAATGGAGGACCATGGGGAGGGGAAGGGGTAAAGAGAGTTGGGGAGAGAGAGGAACGCAAAACCTGAGAGACTATTGAATACTGAAAACAAACCAAGGGTTGAAGGGGGAGGGGAAGGAGGAAAAGAGGTGGTGGTAATGGAGGAGGGCACTTGTGGGGAAGAGCAGTGGGTGTTATTTGGCAACCAATTTGACAATAAACTATTTTTTAAAAATGAAAAATAAATAAATAAATAAATTCCGGAGGGGGGGAAAGCAGAAGATGTGGCTTATCTATACAATGGAATACTACATGGCAATGAGAAAGAATGAAATCTGGCTATTCATAGCAACATGGATGGACCTCGAGGGTGTCATGCTAAGTGAAATAAGTCAGGCGGAGAAGGACAGATACCATATGTTTTCACTCATTAGTGGAATAGGAGAAGCTTAACAGAGGACCATGGGACAGGAAAAGGGGACAAATAGTTGGGGAGAGGGAGGGAGGCAAACCATGAGACTCTTGAATACTGAGAACAAACTGAGAGCTGATGGGGGAGTGGGAGAGGGGAAGGGGGTGATGCTCATGGAGGGGGGCACTTTTGGGGATGAGCACTGGGTGTTATATGGAAACCAACTTGACAATAGACCATAAAAGAAAAAAGAAAAATAAATAAAAATAGACTCATAATATACATACTGTACTAAAACTTGTTTAATTCTCTTAACATGCTATTTTCCATTTTACAGAGGAGAAACTGAGGACTAGGAGGGCAGATTTTATCCTAGGCCCTAGCAAGTCAAAGGGAAGAATTAGAATTTGAACCCCAGCAAACTAAACCCAGAGCCTCTGCTCTCAACCATGGTGCTAAGAAACTACATTTATAATATTTACAAGGTTAAATAACATTATGTTAACCAGACCTACCACGTATATTCAATCAACTTTCTATTGTTGGAAATTCACTTATTTTCCCAGTTTTTACTATTACTGAGTATATTGCAGTAATTATTCTGGATCATACATCTTTGAACACTTATTGAAGAATTTTAAGGCTAAATTTCTCAAAACAAAATTGCTGAATTACGTGGCTTTCTAGTGATACATTTTCAAATTGCCTTCCAATATACTCTATCAACAGTTTATAAAGGTGCCCTTTACTCCTTTGCAACTATGGGATATTTTTACTTTTGCCAATCAGGTGAAAAATGGAAACTCTATTTCTTAATCTTTCTTTGATTATTGGGCCAGACTATTTCCATAGGCTTATTGGCCACTTTTCTTTCTTTTTCTTTTTTTTTTTTTTCTTAATTGCCCATTTGTGTATTGGATATACTTCTTAAAAAAATTTTTTTTACATTTATTTATTTATTTTTGAGAGACAGAGACAGATAGAGCATGAACAGGGGAGGGGCAGAGAGAGAAAGAGACACAGAATCTGAAGCAGGCTCCAGGCTCTGAGCTAGAGGTCAGCACAGCGCCCAATGCGGTGCTCAAACTCAGGTGTCCCTTCATGAAATGTAGTACAGTTTCTCTGTTTGAAGTGGGAATTTTTTTTTTTTTTTTGCATTCTGGAATCTCCTATTTTTATTCTACTAAAATTTGTTTAAGGAAAGGGTACTGAATTTTATAAACGCTTTAGTGATATCAAGATAATCATGTTTTCTTCTTAGATCTTTCTTTTTAAAAAAATCTTTATTTTATTTATTTTGAGAGAGAGAAAGAGAAAGCGAGCAGGGGATAGGCAGAGAGATGAAGAGAGAGAGAGAGACTCCCAAGCAGGCTCCATACTACCAGTGCAGAGTCTAATGTAGGGGCTCAAATTCATGAACCATGAGATTATAACTTTAGCCAAAATTAAGAGGGACACTTAATTGACTGTGCCACCCAGGTGCCCCCTTGGATATTTCAATGTCATGAATTGCTTTATTATTGGGCTAACTATTCTCATAGTCTCTGAAGTGAACTACTTGATCCTAGTATCTTGTTATTTTAATATACTGTTGGATTTGCAATGTCAATTCCTTACATTTTTTTTTTTTTGCTAAGTAATACAGCCTTCAATTTTCCTTTTATTAAATGCTTCTTTGTCAGATTTTGTTCAGTGGTCATCAACTCCAGTTGCCACTCATCAAAATCACTTCTAGTGACATAAAAATACAGATACCTTAGTCCAACAGAAACTGTCCTTCTCTAATTCATGTTTCTGTTTTTATTTTTAATAATTCAATACTTTTGCTTTCCTTTTATCCTTTACTGCATGAGTAGCTTAGTTTACTAGCTTCAATCTTTCTTCTTAAAGAAAAAGCTGGAGGGGCGCCTGGGTGGCTCAGTTGGTTAAGCCTCTGACTTCGGTTCAGGTCAGATCTCACGATCGTGGGTTCTAGCCCCGCGTCGGGCTCTGTGCTGCCAGCTAGCTCAGAGCCTGGAGTCTGCTTCAGGTTCTATGTCTCCTTCTCTCTCTGCCCCTCCCCCTCTCATGCTCTGTCTCTCTCTGTATAAAAAAAAAAACAGTAAAAAGAAAAAGAAAAAAAAAGAAAAAGCTGGACCCTATGGTGTTCTCATAGTTGTTACTTTCATGTTAAATCCAATGTAAATGTAATTTAATTTACCTTTTGATTCAAGAGTCTCTTAGGAAAAGGCTTTAAAACCTTCCAGAGATTTTAAAACAAGAAATTGTTTCTAATTTTGTTATTTATATTTTAGCTTTATTTCACTGTGACCCAAGAATGTGACCTCTGTAGATTCTACTTTTTGGAATTTAATGAAGTTTTCTTTGTTGCATAAAATATAGTAAATTTTTGTGAAAATTCAGTAACTATTTAGAAATATGAAGTATGTTGATAACATGTTTTAAGACTCATAATTCAATACATAAATATTAAATAAAGCTCAATAATTAAATTGTTAGAGTCCTTTATGTCTCGTTTCTTCCTTCCTCCATTCCCTCTTCCCTTCCCTTCCTTCCTTCCTTCCTTCCTTCCTTCCTTCCTTCCTTCCTTCCGTCCTTCCTTCCTTCCTTCTTTACTTTTCAAGGACTAGGAGGTATGTTGTGCACCAATCACTATTTTATTTTTTATTTTTCTTGCTTTGTTTCTTTAAAAAATTTTTTTTTACATTTATTTATTTTTGAGAGACAGAGAGAGACAGAGTGTGAACAGAGGAGGGGCAGAGAGAGAAAGAGACACAGAATCTGAAGCAGGCTCCAGGCTCTGAGCTGTCAGCACATAACCCGATGCGGGACTTGAACCCACAAACCGTGAGATCAAGACCTGAGCCGAAGTCTGACGCTCAGTCAACTAGCCATCCAGGTGCCCCTTCTTGCTTTTGTTTTTAATAAGCCTGTGGAATGCCAAATTAACTCACATGACTTTCAAAGCCTCCCATAATTCATTATACTAATTTCTAGGTGTACAGACAAATAAATAGCTACTATGCCTCTGCAGTGTTACTTGATGTATAGAGGATATAGGAGTTGTATCAGTATTCATTATGGGTTTTCCACATAATTTTATAAGGTGAGTCTCTTATTATGCTTAATGACTAATAACTTTAAGCTAATCTGCTTTCCTTTTTGTTTTCATTTGCACCACACATTAGATTGTTTGTTTATTTTTTAAAGTTTAGCTGCTTCTCTACTTTTTGGCTTAATTCATATGAAACAGGAATGAGCAATTATGCATTTACTTTGCCCCAGGGGTTGCTGCATTACGTTTTCACTGTCAAGCCAATATAGTCATCTTCCACATACAGAAAAATTAAATAGTTCTTTCAGATAAAGAAATTCAAAGATCAAATGTGGAGATATTTTGAATAATGGAGAGATGACTGATTATTGGTTGGTGTTCATCTTCAGACATCATGAACAATTTGTACACAATTCTCAATCCCAGTACTGAACAGCTAAACATCTATGTAATGTTTGAATGTAAACAGCTATTCAAGCGACTTTTCAGCTAAAAATCTGGAGGCAAGCCATCTTAAGAAAAAAGGATGTTTCACAACAGTGTCTTCAACCTTTGAGAAGCTGTTCAATGTAGAGTTTGCAATATCACACACAACAAAACTCAAAAACTTCTAATCTTTCATGACATGTTAACAAAATTATTAGGAAAAACTAGGCTGTAATTACCAAAGATATGACATCTTTGTCACAGTTTGAAGGAGACAGCCTCGATCAAGGAGAATTCCACCAACAACGACAACAACAACAACAAAAAAAACCACCAAAAAACAAAAAACAAAAATAAACAAAGAAATCACCCATGAATATAGAAGATAAGAATTAAAAATTTGTCAGGCATTTTAACTGTTTGATTGTGACTCCAACTTGCCATGTCACTCTGTGTCCTGTTTAGGATATTAAAAAAATCTGTCATTCCCCCCATTAGCCTAGATGGAAGGTTAAATTGACCACAAGACAGTCAAAGCCTCCCTTAATTCTGCATGCCATGATTGTTTAGGATGCAGCACACCATTTCACAGCTTAAAAACAGCATTTGCAATTCTGTACATATGTGTCTGTACATACATGTCAGTTCTAACATTTGCAGGTGCAGATTGGGCAAACAACCTTACTCCTGGGCTCTCTCTGTTTCTCTTTTTGTGGGCACTGAGTGCCTTGGTGGTGGCTGCAGAAGGCAGGCAAGAAGCAGGTGTCTGGCCAGGATCTATCTTTCTACCTTTCATCCTTTGGAAGAACTTTAATTTATGTGTGTTTGTTTTTATTACAGCACATAGTTAAGTTTGGGGTTTTGGCCAAATCTCACTGTTTTTTTTTTTTTTTCATTGGGAAAATAGGTTCTTCTTAACATATTTTTGGCCGAAATACCATGTGTCGTCTTCTGTCCTCTGTGGTCTTCTATCCTTTCACTATGCTTTATTTTTTCCTGTTTTTTATTTATTTTTGAGAGACAGAGAGAAATAGCACAAGCAGGGGAGGGTCAGGGAGAGAGGAAGACACAGAATCTGAAACAGGTTCCAAGCTCTGAGCTAGCTGTCAGCACAGAGCCCCCCGCAGGGCTCGAACCCACAAACCTTGAGATCATGACCTGAGCTGAAGCCGGATGCTTAACTGACTGAGCCACCCAGGCGCCCCGATCCTTTCACTATGCTTTAAATACTTCCTCCTGATTTCTTTTTTGTTTAGCTTCTTATTTTGTAGTATGATTCTGTGTTCTTTCCCCCCTTGAACATTGGAAACTATTTTTAAAAGCTCTGGGGAAGTACTCTTAAGTGATTAAATGTTCCTAAACTTTTACTTTGGGTTCCTTGAGAAGTTTTTGGTTACTAAGTTGGCAAGTCTCTATTGTCCCAAAGTTTCATTGATAATCCACTGATACTGTTAAACATTTTTAAAAACTAGATAGCCCATGCTCTCCAAAAGTTATTTGCATTTCTTGAAATAAATTCAACAGTACACTACTAAATTCTTGCATGTTATGCTAAGGTTACTGTTTATGTTGCAGAATGCTTTCAAAGGCACTCTGTTTATTTATTTATTTTTTGAATGCTCAAATCCATCCTTGTTATCAGTTTTTCCTTTTGCCTAAAATCAGCGTGGGTGGATTCTATTTTGCTCTCTCACTGCTTCTTGGAAAACAGTTAAAATCTTCCCAGAGCTCGAGCTAGAGACCGAGTCAGGTAAAGAAAACGTCTAGCAATTCAGAAGGCTGAGTAATGGGAGAAAAAACTTAGGGTGCAGGCAGTTCAAACTGGGATCTTCCTCTCAGCCTGGCTTCTCTGGGTTTGGTGAGTCTGCGGAATTAGGGACTCCTATTCCATATCTCGCACCCCACAGAAAACAAACCATTGGCCATGTCAGGCTGCCTCCCCTGCCCCCCGTTAGCTTCTGCTGGCTGTGACTGGAAAGTGTTCTGTTTCAAATGTGCTTTCTGTTTGGTTCATTAATAATCCTGGTGCGGGAGGTCACTAGCACCAGAGGAAACACCCCCAAGCTTACTGACTCCATGTCTCTTAGGACTGGGGGTATTTTCCCAGTCTTTGCACTCTTCACCCCCCAAAATGGGGCATCACTGGCAATCCAGTTCTGCTAAATGATGACGTAGAAACTTCCTCTGCACTCTGTTTATACCTCTTGCCTCAAAATGAAGAGAAGTAAGATGCCTTTCTTAAAAAATCTGGGCACCCACTTACAAACTCTGGAATTTTAGCTAAATGTTTACTAAATGTATGGATTCAAAAGGTTACTTTGTTCAACTTGAATTATTTTTCATTGCATGGGTTGGAATAATTACATGTTTTTAATGCTCTCCTGCCAACTGGTTATCTGAGAGGGGCACGTGGCTCATTTTCCATTAATGGTAAATCCCTTTTTACCTTGGATTCTTAGACTGGCCTGAAACTGGCCTGTGGAACCCTGAATACATTATTCTGGATGGGAAACTGCTGCCACAGAGGAAGCTGAGCTGGACTGGGAGGTAGTATAGCTAATAAGCCACTGGGGACACATCAATTAGTCACTATGACCCTGCCCCCTCCTCCTCTAGAAGATGAAATACACCACCTGTGTTGCTTCCTAGAGCAGAGGACTTTTGTGAAGAATAAATGAGATGATATATAAGAAAATATTTTGTTAGGAATATAGCAAGACACTCTAGAGGGGCAAACTTGCATCACTTTTCTCCCAGAAGTGGAAAGGAGCAGAAGTTTACTTCTCAGAGATTTTACTCCTTTGAATAAGAGAAACATGTTTTGGCTAAGAAAGAAACAAATAGGCAGACAACTCGGCCAATTCAATCCCTCTCTTTACAAAGCTTATGTTTTAGCAGCAGCGATGGGCAATATCCAAATACAAACGCAAGATCAGTGATGGACATCATTAAGAAAAGTGGAAGAAAGAGCAAAATCGAAATGAAATGTTGTTCAATGGATATATAATTTTAGTCATGAAAGAGGAATAAGTTCCAGAGATCTGCTGTATAACACAGTGTCTAGAATTAACTATACTGCATAGTGCATTGTAAAAATTTGTTGAAAGTGTGGATTTCATGTTCAATGTTCTTACCATAAAAAGTGAGGACACACACAAAAAAACCTGTCTGAGGTGATGCATATGTTTATTACCTTGATTGTGGTGATGGTTTCATGGTATCTATATATCTAAACCCATCAAATTGTATACGCCAAATAAGTACAGCTTTAAAAAGTATTGATTATACTTTACTAAAGCTATTTAAAAATAAGAAAAGTAGGAGAACAGACCCAGAAAAGGACCAGAGGGAAGGGGCACAATAGAGCTACTGTAGATAATGGTCAGTTAAAATCTATTTTTATTTATTCTAGAGAATTAAAACCTGTAATAAATAAATTGCCTGGCAAGTGCATAATGCTTGAAATTTCCAAAAAGACCTTTAGATACTTTTTTTTCTTTTTTCATTTTATAACAGCTTTTTGAGGTACACAACCTATTAGATACGATCCAAGCTCAAGATGTCACCACAAGGAATCTGAGACCCAACTGGACAAAATTTCAAAACGGTGAACGTACATACCCATTTCATGTCTGGTGCTGGCCACACCTAAGCCATATTTCTCTAAAACATCCTTTACTGTCTTCATAGATTCATCATAACTGGCGGCCAGGCCAAGGAAATTATATGAGCCCATGTTGATCACATCCTTAATGATTCTTCCAGTAAACCTGCAGGGAGAAGAGCACAAAGGGCTTTCTCATTTAACATCATCTAGTGTTCCATAAAAGACTCTTACAAGGAGATCTTGGATCTGGCCCAAATCATATATTCTTTTTCCTTTCTGACATGCATTACTGTCCACACAAAAGGGTCCACCTTTTGAGGATAGTAACCCATAATGAAGCTGTGTAGAGCATTGGAAAAAGGTATCCCAGGTCCTGGAGTATTACTTGGCTCTAATTGTTTTTGGGCACTTGCTTCTGTGACACCTGTGCTCTTGTTTACATTCCAGCAAAAACTTTCCAAGTGAGAGAGAGCCATGTTCATCACTGCCTCCTTCAGCAAGAAGTGGGGGGTGTATAGTTTGTCAGTAAAGCTGAAGAGGCTTTTCCTGGCTGGTTCTGTGTGTCCGCACCTTCTGACACAGGCTTTACTTTAATTGTAATATGAAACAGCCACCTTGGCAACTGAATTACGAGGGCTTGCAAAGGGCTCCCTGATGGAAGACCAGTGGCTTTCATGATTTGGTTTTTGTCGGAACTGTAATCTGGGGCCCAAGCCAGGATTTCCTGGAAAGGAATTCTTTCAACCAAGCCCCTCCAGAAGGCTGCCTCACCGAAATGTCCAGTTGTAGTCATCTGATACCCTCTCCATCACATCGAACAGAGCTGCCGGGGCACTACAGATGGGCCGGTTCCAGTTGTCTCTGATTCTCATGTACAGGTTCCGCGTGTAAAAATTCTCAAAGTTTTGATAAAGCGGCACAAAATCCTGTTACAACAGAGGCAAAACTTTACCTTTAGTTTCCTGCTTTTAATATTTTATTTGCAGTCAAAGGCTGGAAAGGCCATGCAAAATTCCATCTGCAAATAGTTTTTGAGCAATGGCCTTATCAGGTGGGTCAAAAAATAACTCTGTGAAGCCTCTATCCCCAAAGAGCTTATATTTTAGTGGGAAGAAATAAAAAAAATGTGACACATAAAGGTGGCAAAGATGACAGTGCAATGCAAGTCCCAAAATGAGTGGTGGAGACAATGGATCTCTGCAGAATTCCATCCGAAAGGTGACAATAGATGTTTATGTCAAAGGAATTTAGCTGGAAAAAAGCAGTCAGAGGATAATCTGGTCCTAACTTTTTTGGACATGAATATCCCCACTCATGTTTTCAGAAATGTGGATGAACTTGATCTTGGACCTATTGGCACAACTCTTGGCAGTTGGCTGGCTGTCATATAGCCGAGGGCCTAGAAACCTAGTTGATGAGCATGTAGGGGCACTGACTTCTCCCACAGTTGAAGTAATAGCACTGTTCTGTTGTATAAAAGGTTATCCATGCTTGAGGGGTTTGCAATATGGCTGAGGCTTAAAGCAAGACATATCTAACTTTTGGTCATCTAACTCCTAATAGTACAAAGCAGAAAATACAAAACTTTGGTCTAAGCCAAGTACTTTGGGCATTTGTAAGATTAGAGCTTGAGCAAAAGAGAGAGTCACATCTTGCTGGATGAATGAAGTTGCTCTATGTAGGAGAGGTCTTGGAGCTGGGCACTGAAGGTGGAATGAGATTGCTTTGGGCAGGGATGCTGGGAAAGGGCACTCAGGATGAATGGGTCTGTGCTGGACATGTAAGGTATATTTGAGAAAAATGAGGAAAAATAAAACATGAGACAAATCTTGTTACTCTGCTCAGAACCTATAATGGCTCCCACCTTACTCAGAGTCAAAGCTAAGGTCTTAAGGGGTCTGCTCCCTGTTACCTTCCTGATCCCATCTGCTACTGTTCCTTGAGATATGTTAAGGTTGCAATATCCAGTTGGGCACAGAAAGTGGGAACCTCAAGTGCCTGGATTAAGACTCACACATTACCCTAGAGGCATTGCGGAACCACTGAATTTCTTATTCTACCATTCTCTTTGAGTTCTTCACTCTCTTTTCCCTAAAGGAATAGAGCTGATACCCTGAGGGAACAAGGGGGACCAGAGGTAAGACTTTGTGGAAGACCTTCATGGGCTACTGGTTTGGTCTGCTCATCTCCTGACCTGGTGCATTCCAGAGGAAAATATATAGAATCTGCAGGTTTTGATGGCTGGTGGTTGCATCAGAGCCATAGTCTTTTTTGTCATGTTATTAGGTTTTCAGTGGCTATGGCATCGTTGATGGGGGGAAATTGTGATTATCTATAAGAAAGAATGGTTATAACCATATACTGGGGGACAATCTATTGCATGCAAATTTGGAGGATGAGAAGGCAACTCTACTGGTCACATTTGTTAAGTTGAAAATCTCATATCTCATGGAAAGAGCCTAAATGTCTATCAACCAATGAATGGATAAAGAAGATGTGGTATATTTACACAATGGAGTACTACATGGCAATGAGAAAGAATGAAATCTGGCCATTTGTAGCAAAGTGGATGGACCCCAAGGGTGTCATGCTAAGCGAAATAAGTCAGGTAGAGAAGGACAGATTCCATATGTTTTCACTCATAGGTCTAACAGGAGAAACCTAACAGGGGACCAAGGGAAGGGAAATGGGGGAAAGAAAGTTAGGGAGAGGGAGGGAGGCAAATCATGAGATACTCTTGAATACTGAAAACAAACTGAGGGCTGAAGGAGGAGGGGAAAGAGGAAAGGGGATGATGGTCATGAAGGGGGGCACTTCTGGGGAAGAGCACTGGGTGTTATATGGAAACCAACTTGACAATAAACTATTAATAAAAAATAAAAAAAATCATACCAAATGCATTTGTCTTCCAATAGCTAAGTATCTTGATAGAGGTTACAATAATTATACCTTTTTATGTTCTAACAGGGAAATGAATGAATTTTTGAGAGAAAAGGAGATTATGCAATTTCAGGAAAATCTTTTCCAAATTATTTCCTCTTTTTTTTCAAACTTTTTCTGATTTATGGATTACTCCATATCCCTAAATGTTATTTGTGTCCTCCTCTTTCTAATTTTTATTTCTTATTTGAAATGACATATAAATTCAGCCTATCAAGAGAAAAGAGAAGTAGGTCTGTAAGTACTATTTTTAGACTCTGGATGAAATTGTAAATTTGGATTTTTTTTGAGAAATCTTACCCAAAATAAAGTTAACAGTTGGTTTAGGAAAAAACTTGGTTTTAGGCAGGAAAAAACCCAAATATTATGTCTACAATACATTTTGTTTTAAACATTTTTAAAATTTTAGATAGAGAGACTGTAAGTGGGGGAGAGGGGCAGAAGGAGAGAGAGGAAAAATCCCAAGTAGGCTCCATACTCAGTGCAGAGCCTGATGTGGAGTTCAATCCCACAACCCTGGGGTCATGACCTGAGCTGAAACAGAGAGTCAGATGCTCAAGTGACTGAGACATCCAGATGCCCCTTATGTCTACAGTATTAAAACAAAATTAATTTCAACATAGAACCACAAGACACACACGATACTAGGGCAAGGGGACAAAGAAATCATTGAGTTCAAACACCCATTTGACATGTGAGGAAAATCAGACCCAGTGAGGTGAGTGACTTGAATTCTGGTCAGTCTCTGGCTTCATTTACTTTCTTAGGAGTCACTTCAGAGTGACTTCATGCTGGCACCTGTCCCACTTGTCCAAGTTTCCCCTCCAAAACACCCATGGTAACAAAAACCATGACACACAAACTGGAAAGCTAAAGCCAACAGATTGCCAGACCACGGAGAAATGTCCACTCATCATAAGCAACCTGGCATTAACTTGAGGAAACAACCTAGGGCTTTTCATCATTGATGCCTCATAGAGGTGTGCCATCATAGCCCCTTGAGGGAAGGTGGAAAAATACTCCATGCTGTCCAAACTTTCTGGCTCCTCGCTCAGCTATCCAGATTTTCCACCTGTGAGGTAATAGGTAGTCAACTTTTTAATGAGATAAATGCTCTGAAGGCAAGATACAGGGATTCTAACTTATTCTGTCAGATCAGAGAAGACTTTCTATCTAGTAAGGAATGATCTTCACATCCAATAGAATTTTTTATAAATTAAGTATTTTAAACTTTTCTGCCAAAGGGATGGACAATTTTTTTGAACATCTAGAGCCATTTCTTTGTGGGTACTGTGAGTGCTAACTCAGATCTGAAACACAAGCCCGGCAGTCTGTGTCCCTGAGAGGGAACTACACAGAATTCAGATTCAGGTTCAGGGAAGAGCTGCCTTCTTTTGTAGTTTTGTCCTATTCTTTCTGTGCACCTATGAGGTTTCCTGCCTCACATGGGTGTATTTTCACCCCACCCCATTCCTTGGAGGTACTAGTGATGTTTCTTCAGGAGCAGTCAACACCTTCCAAAGGTCAATGTCCTTTAATCTCAGGTAACCCTCCCACAGCATTTTTGCTATACCAGAAAATGAAACTGGACTAGATTATGCAAAAACAGGAGCACTGCAAGAGGACATATCTTTATCCATCTGTAGATTCAACTTGTCACTTGTCCTACTCACTGTCTTTATTTTTCTTCCTGACACAAATGACTACATGTGAGAGTGAAACTTGGGGCATAAGGACACAATCATTTTGGGGGCATGGAGTGTAGGATGATTGAGCAAAATCTAAAAATGCAGCCACAAAAACATCTTTGTTTCTACTGCAATATGGCAATCTTTCATTTTCCACCTTTAAGCTTGTAGGATACTTTATAACTTTCTGAGTGGTATACATGTTTCTCACCAACTTTTAAAGATGAATCAATGAAAAGTCAGAAAATATGTAAAGACTCATGAGTTTAACTCCCCAAAACTTTTTCTGTAATAATTAAGCATGTACCCCAACAAAACAAACAATGAAATAACTAGGAAGGAAGCCAAAAAAATGTCAGGAAAAGTAGTAAGAAAGTAATGGGATATGGTTTAGCCCAAGTAGTTTTGTATGTGCAGTATAGAGAAACAGAACCTAAATATAACAAATGAATGATAGCCTGGAAAATGGGTATGTGGGAGAAAGAAACATTTTTAAATTCTTCATCTGGTCAGTGGAAGATTCAAATTACTGAATAACTATCTAAATTCTGCATACATGTGTTAAATATTCAAAGAGAACCATTAAAAAACAGTAGGGATAGATACAACTTCCTAACAGTGACAAGGAGGAAAAAAAATGCACAACAAAGAAAATTCAGTCAAATGTATCAAAAATATGAAAGGAAAAATATTTAATATAAAAATTAAAAAATGGAAAATGGAATGTTAAATATAGAGATGGCAAGAATAAGTTTAAATACATGAGTAATTAAAGTATTAGATTTAACCATAGATGGTTGCCAGTGTCTGTTTTTGACCTACAAAAACAGAAATTTCTATGGTTCAAGAAAGTAATTGCTCCTAGCTTATATGATTGTTTTAAAACACAGAAGCTTTCACATGTGTTTTAAAATAAATCTATATGCTGCTCATAAGAAACTACATTTTCTGAAAATGATGAAGACTAAAATAATGAGACAGCTACTGAAGAAAAAAAGGCAGATATATTTATACTAATATTAGACACAACAGAATACAAAGAAAAGCATGATCTAGGGAACAACTTCACCAAGAACTGTGAGAGCCAGGGCTCATGTATCTGACAGTGACCCTGAAATACATAAGAAAGAGAAAACTAACATATCCATACTCACAATCTTGAGTAGACAAAAAAAGAAGTAAGTCTAGAGGATTCAAATAACATAATTAGCATATTTGTACTAATAGACTTGGAAGACAGTATACAGTTTTTCATGGTGCATATGCAAAGTTACAAGAATTCCAACACAACTATCTGAGGAGCTGTGGCAGTTAAGGAGAGATATTCATTAAGGTGGTAGCATTTGAAATGAAAATATGAAGATCTCAAGAGCTTTCCTATATGCCATCAATAACTAATTAAAATATAGGATATAGGGGGGCTCCTGGGTGGCTCAGTCAGTTAAGCATTTGACTCTTGATATAGGCTCATGTCATGATCTCACCATCAAAATCTCACAGGATGGAGCCTCAAGTCAGGCTCCATGCTAAGTGTGGAAACTGCTTAGGATTCTCTCTCTCTTTGCCCCTTCCCAGTTCATGCTCTCTCTGAAAATAAATAAATAGACATTTAAAAAATATGGGATAGAAATAAAAGATAGTATTCAAATAATACCACCATCAAAAACTTGTTCCCAAGTAATGATCATAAGAGGAAATATAAGTCCTTAGAATAAAGAAAATTATAAAATTTTATTAAAACACATGAAAAATATCTAAATAAATGCAGAGTCATATCATGTTTCTGAATGGGAAGACTAAATCTTGTTAAGATGTCAAATTTTCCAAAGTTCACATATACCTATAGATTTATAATGTATTACCAATTAAAATGGCAACAGTTTATTTTTTTTTAAAAATGCAATGCTTGAAAAGCTAATTCTAAAGTATACACAGAGAAAATAAAACCTCTAAGCATTACCTATAAACATAAATTTACCTAAAAAAATAGACAAATGGATCAATAATTCAAACCAGTGGGTAAAAAATCAAATTCAATTAATTATATCAAGACAATTTAAAACTCTTTTTAAAAAGTCCTCCTACCTCACACAATACACAGAAATCAATTCTAAGTGAATTTATTGGTTAAGGCATAAATAAACACCACAAATCATAAAAGTACTAAATGAAATTATAGGAACATTTGTTTTAACTTAAAGATGAAAAAAATGTCTTCCTAAACATGATTAACTCTCCTACCCAAAGAAAAAAAACTAACAACACAGCAAAAAGAAATGTTTGATACATAGGACTTAAAAAACAAAACTGTGTGGTTAAATACATATAGAAAAAATTAGAAGCCAAGAAAAAGAATTAGAAAAATATCTAAAATCGTTTAATAGGCTAATTATTGATATAAGGATATATAGAAAGAGGGATCAGTGAGAAAAAACAATTTAATAAAATTATGAGCAAGGGATATAAATAGGCAATTCTAGAGGAGTAAGTTAAAGTACTACTAATCATGGGAAAAGAAGTGCAGTCTCACTGTTAATCAGGGAAATGCAAATTAAGATATGAACAAAAAGTGTTACCCTATGAGACTGACAAAAGTAAAACATATGTTGATAACATTAACATAAGTTCTGGTGAGGGGGCAAGCACTTCTTGGTACTGTGGACTGGAGTCTAGCTAGGCAAGCTGTTTTGAAAGGCAATTTGCCAATCTCTCAGACGTTAAAACATACATTCCTTGAACCCAGAAAGCCATGTCTAGGAATTATCCTCGAATAAATACATGTGCTGTTCATCAAAGAATTGTTTGAAAAAATAAAATAATAAAAAAGTAATATAATCATATGTCCACATTATGTAATGCCATTATGCAAGTATTAGAAGGAATGAGGTAAGTTTGGTACCTCATGAGGTACTGGCATGTAAAGATCTCCAGACATGTAGTCAGGTGAAAAAAGTAAGTCACCCAACATTGTGTATGATAAGATCCCATTTATGTTAAGGGAAGGACAGAATAAGTGCAAATGAACCTATGTGTAATTACATGCATGAAAAAGACAGGAAGGATGCACAAAGAAATTGCTTTTGCTCATTATTTCCATAGTAACAAGGCAAGGAAAAAAAGACACAAGTTTGTGAAGAGGCTCTTCATTAGGGCTTGTCACTACTCACCCATTTCACACATTGGCTTAGTACGAATTGGTATAGATTGTAAAGCTCTACCTTATCAAAATCAATGAACTCTGCCTGCCTACTATTTGTTGATTCCTTCTTGCAAAGGGAAGCAGAGAGGTCTATATTGTAAAAGAGCTAAAAAAATAATTGAACTAACATTTAAATGATGTTACGTTGTGTGTGTAATGTGTATAAATGTGTATACACATAAGTACATATACATATGCATGTGTTTGGATAAATGTTGCCTTGAGTATTCACTGTATGGGGGCTGTGATCTGATTTTACTGATGGTCTTATTTCACAAAATATGTCTAGAGCGATCATTTTGGAGCTGTCCCAACTTATGGCACATGCTTCTCTGCTAGTAGCAATTGTGGAAAATATCCAACCCTTGTGGAAGTGCATTTGCTTTTTAGAAGCAGCCAGAAGGTATTTGGAACCAGGCCTATTTGGGGAGATTGGGGATTTCACTGACCAGCAGTTTCTGTTTCATTTAAAGCTATTGATTTCTTAGCGATATTTAAATCAAGGAAGTGAGGGAGTGACCATTTGTCTGCACAGGAAAGTCTGAGAAACGTTGTTCTAAAACACTGGTTTCTAACTTTGGCTGTGTCTGAGAGTCACCTGGGAAGCTTATTAACCCACCGAGGGTGCGCCGCAGACCAATTCAATCAGAATATCTGTGGGCAGAGCCCAGGTAGTAGAGGGTTTTAAAGCTTTTCGGGTGATGCCAATGGGCATCCGGGGCCAAGAACCACCAGTCTAATATTACCGTCTCACAAGCTGCTGGTTAATATGCTGTGTTTCCCAGGGGGACCCCAGTGAAAGCTCCCTGAGTTTTGACTCACCCAGGTCCAAACAGGAAGGCCAGAGCTTGGGCCATCTGTGTGCTTTGGACAAAACTCATACCCAGTGACCTTAATGGAACCCATCTTTCAAATTATTCAGAAGAAAGTCTCTCTGGGTGAATCCTGCTATCAGATCAGGATGCAAAAGGGCAATTTTTAATTTATGCGAACATTTGGAGATTTGTCTTAAAATTCTTTACAGTTACAACTTGCTGAACACTCTGTTTCATGTGGGAGTAAAAATCTCTGGGGATGGGCCAGAAATGTCTGGGATTTACTTGTAGGGGCCTGGGGGATTCTCTGGATCCAGTGTGAACACAGAATTGCACTGAAATGTTTTATAACAAACTAGTGCCATATGGAGTGGGTCTTGCTGAACCTGTTATCGAAACATAAAGATTGAGAAATGGGGTTGTGCGTGAGGTTTTTCAAGTCTCTGATGTTGCTTGGCATTCATTTGGTTTTATTTGCTGACATCCTCTTCTAGATTTTGCAAAGTTAAGTCATTGCATCATTGAGAAAGTGATTTTTCCAGAGGTCTTTAATAAATTGTAACTCGCTGCTGAAATGGTCTTTTGTTTAAAAAAAATCAATGTGTCCCCAGAATGAAGAGTTAAAAGAGAATTTATGCAAGAATATTGAAAGCTTGTACCTGTCTGTATTGTCCTTTTCCTTGCCAGTGTCTTCTGATCGTTAGTGGTGTCTGAAGAGTTACCAGGTGCCCTGGGCCTGTGATCATTTTTAGTGCTCTTCTGGCAGAGCATTTTTATTTTTTTATTCTTTCCCCTTTGCTTGTACTAAGTAAATCCGTAATACTAAGTGAATTAGTAATGCGGTTATCTAGATAAAGGGATTAGGAGAGCCTTATGTTTTGGAGTGTTAGAGCTAGAAATCAAAAAGAACACAAAAAGATTCTAAGTTCAGGGCATCGTGTTAGTTTGAAAGGATAGTTTGGTATGAGAGGAGTCATCCCAGTCAGAGAGAAGATAGGGAAACTGGATTAATGAATTCTTGTATTTGATTTTAAAAAGAAAGAAATGAGAGAATGGACATGTCAGTTAGCTGGACTGTAGCAATCATTTTGCTATGTATATTTTAATCAAAATATCATGGCATACACCTTAAATTTTTACAACAAATAAAAGGAATCCAAATAGAGGGGTGCCTGGGTGGGTGGCTCAGTCCCCTTAAGTGTCTGACTCTTGATTTCCGCTCAGGTCATGATCTCATGATTCATGTGATTGAGCCCTATGTCAGGCTCTGTGCTCACAGTGCAGAGCCTGCTTGGGATTCCCTCTCTCCCTCTCTCTCTGCCCCTCCCTTCTCTCTATCTCTCTCAAAATAAATAAATAATAAATAAGTAAGTAAACATTTTAAAAAAAGAATGCACATGGAGTAAAAGAGTGTAATCCATAACCAGACATCTACCTGTGATCTTTCTGAAAAATATAATTACTATTCTCCATTACTACCTCATGGATGCACTTTTCTTTGGTGTCATTTTGCTCTTGGTTGGTTGTTCTTATGGGACAATTTAATCCACACTCTCAGTGGCCAGAATGGAATATAATGCTAATGTTTGCTAAAAGAACCAGGAGTCACTGGAAAGCAGCGTGTTTCCAGTAAGAGACTTCAAGATGTGCCTCAGGTAGCTTATTAACACAGTACAAGAATCCTGTCATAAGTACAGGCCTGGGGGAAATATTAAAAGGATAAAGCGCAGCCTGAAGGTAGGGTTTCTAGTGACTAAGTCCCAGCAAAAAGAACATAGCTACTCCAGCCATTGTTTCTCTGGAAGGCTATAAAAGTAAGGAACACATAGTAAAAAGTGTGCCATGTGAAAGGTATATCCACCAAGGTGAGTCAATTGACTGATGCTCTCTACCTGACAGAAGTCAAACAGGAAGGGAAATCATTTCTTTTGTAAATAAATACAAGGCAATGATTCATGGGATGCTTTGCCTCCTTCCTGGTAGGAGGTTGGAGCAGTCCTTGCAACCATAGTGACTGGTGTTGCGATACAGGGTGCTTGTGCTCAGTGTGTCCCATTGTTCAGGCACCCCTTTCCCCAGTGCCAGGAGTGTTGGAGGCTGGCAGCTTGCAGCAGGAAGCTGCCTGACTCAGGATCACATCCTTATATGGTGGTTAGCTCCCTTTTATCTTCTCTGAAGTCTCCACACCCTTCCCTCAGCAAGGAAGCACCCTCCCATCTCCAGGGCTCCCTGTGGGATCCACTGAGGCCTTGGATGGGACTGTACATGTGTTTCTTCCAAGAGCACACCACAAAAACCTTTATGCCCCCAGCCCTCCCTCTCAGAGTGTGCCTCCCTGAGAACCAATGTGCATAAATATAAAAATATGTTCTGCTTGAAATGTAAGAAATGCTTTAGAAAAACCAAAGTGACTAGTCCTGATGGATTGATAGAGCAAAAGTATTGGCACAGGTCAGAAATAGGTGGCAGAGCTGAAGCCTCAGCCTGCCAAGGAATGCCACGCCTGAGAAATTTACATTTGACTCACCTTCTATCTTAGCAATAATTCTGAAAATGTGCTAATTTATTGTGCACCAGTTACCTACACCTCGGGAGCAGGTAGATTGGTGATAAGAGTTTCTAGAACAGACAGCTGGTGTCAGGGAGGGGCTGTGGGGATCCTTGGGAGAATGGCCAAGAGGAATCTGCTTTCTCATCTCAGTCTCCCATTTCATTATCAGCTCCTACTAGATTTAACCGCTTTTATAGTCTTTGCACTTAAAAACCTGTACATCCTCAAAACTGTATCTGTAGACATCTTTTTGCCAACATAAAACCTTTTCGCTGTGACAGGCAAGACACTCCTATTCTTGTGTCTGACCAAATTAGAAATTTGAGATTACTCCGGTTTCTTCCCTTTACCTTAGTTTCTATATCTGCAGCCACCAAGACTTGTTGATCTACTTCCTAAATATCTCTATAATTCCCTTCTTTTCATTACATCTACCTCTTCCCCAATTTAAGCATAAACATCTCTTTCTTAAAATATTATAAAGCTTTTTAAATTGTCACTTTGCTTCTAGTCTTGAATTGGAATTCCTTCTCTTACATCAATGAAATTCTCTAACGTTCTTCATTATCTTCTCTCCCTTCCTCTTTTTTCTCCATAGACCTTCTTTGGGAGATCTCATCTACTTCTGTGGCTTTGCTGTTGATATATTTAAGATATCAAGATATGTTAAAGATCCCAAAATATCCACAATATCCATCTGGGGCTTTTCTCTGAGGGTCTAGACCTTTATATCTATCTGCCAATTCTCAACCTGTCAAAGAAAAATTGACCACTTTCCCCTCCAATTGGATCTTCCTCCTCTATTCCCCATTTCAATGAATGCCACAGTGTTCTTTCTGCCCAAATGTCTAAAGCATAAACCTAGTTGTGGTCTTTGATTTGTCCATCTCCCTAATTCCCTGAGTCAAGTCAATCATCCCTAACCCCATCTTCTTTAACAACCCTTTGTTTTATCTTACAACCACTCCTATTATAACTACTACCTTGGTCTTGCTCCAAGGTTTCATCTAGGTTTTTTTGTTTTGTTTTGTTTTGTTTTGTTTAAGCTGGATTTCTGCACCAGCCTTTTAACTAGTTTTTTGGTCTGTGCTGTCCTCCTGCAATCCCTTCTTCATAGGCCAGTGAACATGGTCTTTCTAATCTGCAAATTTGCAATCCTCTGTCTTAATTCTTTCAATGCCTACCCATTGTTCTCATAATAAATATCTTTGGGTTATAAAAACCCATTATAGTTTAGTCTCTACTTGCCTCTCAAACAATCTTTCTCCCCACCTCCTCCCACTATCATTCACAATAGTCCAGTCATTGGAATTCTTCAGTTTCTTGAATGTACAATGCTTTCTCTTACCTCATTCACACCATGGTTTCTTTCCCTATGTTCTTTGCTTTCAAGTCTCCATCATATGGAATGATCTCTGCCCATAATTATCATGGTATTTCAAAGCAATTTTTAGAGAAAAGAAATTCAGGGCATCATAAATTATTTGAACCAATTTAGAACACATGTTAGGAAAATCCAGGCTCTTTGCAGATCTCTGAATATTTTCCAGGTTGTCCTGTTAGCTCTGTAGACTCCTGTGGGCTAACTTACCAAAAGTATCTAGATTAGTGGTTCTAAACTGGCATGTTTTTGCACTTTATGATGCATTT
>NC_043711.1:69172562-69173902 GCF_006229205.1 Suricata suricatta
TAGAGAAAAGAAATTCAGGGCATCATAAATTATTTGAACCAATTTAGAACACATGTTAGGAAAATCCAGGCTCTTTGCAGATCTCTGAATATTTTCCAGGTTGTCCTGTTAGCTCTGTAGACTCCTGTGGGCTAACTTACCAAAAGTATCTAGATTAGTGGTTCTAAACTGGCATGTTTTTGCACTTTATGATGCATTTCGCAATGTTTGCAAGCATGTTTGATTGTCAAAGTGTGTGGTAGAATGCTAATTCACTTATATGAATAGAGGCCTGGGATGCTGTTAAAAATCTTACAATGCACAAGGCAGCCTCTCACATCAAAGAATTATCCAATCCAAAATGTCAAATGGTACTCTAGTTGAGAAACATTGACTTAAATGCACTTAAAGTTTCATGTTTTACTTGGGCAAACTTTTCTATTCTGGGATAGAACATAAAGAATACTCATCTTGCAATGAGAAGATCAGCAGACAGTCCTATCCAAATGCCCTTACTCTTATATGTTGAGTCTTTCATTTCTTTACAATGGTATTTTAGGGGCAACTGGGTAACTCAGTAGGATAAGCATTCGACTTCAGCTCAGGTCATGATCTCCCAGTCTGTGAGTTTGAGTCCCAAGTTGGGCTCTGTGCTGACAGCTCAGAGCCTGGAGCCTGCTTTGGATTCTGTGTCTCCCTCTTTCTGTCCCTCCCCTGCTCGCACTCTGTCTCTCTCTCCTTCAAAAACAAATAAACTTTAAAAATTGGTATTTTAATACCTATCTCATGGGATTGTTATAAAAATTAAATACAATAATGTCTGAGAAAACCCTTAGTTCAGTATCTAGCAAATAGTAGTTACTTAATAAAATACTTGTGAAAAAACCAAGTCCAACATACGGGTATATGGGGTTTATGGATGGAGATGAATAGAATTTACCCTGAATGGTTTCTGAGTGCATCACTTTTTTTTAGGATCTGTACATGTATCACCACTTCTGAGAACACTTAACAGAAGAACATGCATTGACAAAGATCCAAGGATGTACACATACATACTTTTTGTTCTTCTCGCTCTACAGCTGCATTGCACTTTTCTATTCCGGAGTTCCTCAGAAAGTCTCTGAAATAGCCAAATAGGGTTCCAAGTCCATATCCCAAGTAAGTGAAAACCATAACATGAAGAGGTGCTTCCTCAAAGGATTCAACAATTGGCTTATCATAAAAATGTGGTTTCCCATTTTGCTGAAAACAAAAGAAAATAGGTTAGTTCTTTTTATTGCAATAAAATATAATACTTAAAATTTTGGACTTTCAAACTTTTAAATTTCAAAAAGCATGTTTAAGATCATAAAAAAGTG
>NC_043711.1:69174002-69176463 GCF_006229205.1 Suricata suricatta
TAAATTAAATTAATGCATTAAATATTAGTACATGTCTGACAATTTCCTGTAAGTCACTGAAAGTTATATATGCCAAGTAGTCAAAAATACTTCTCATTGAGAAATGCAGAATCTGTGCATTGCATTATATTTGTAGAATGAAAGAATGAATGAATGCATAAATATTTATTGAAGACTAAAATGTAGTTAAATATTATCCCTATGAATAATTTACTCACTAATCCATTGATCCAATATTGATTATGCTACTATATGCAAATCAACTAAGCAGGAATCAGAATGGTTTGGTACTAAAAGTGCTTTCTACTGGAATGTTGTCACCTAATATAAAGAAATACTTTGTGTAACTTTCTGCTATAAAAAATTTAAACACACACAAAAGTTAAAAAATAACAAACATTCATATAACCTCCACCTAACTCAATAGTTATTAACATTTTCCCAAAATTGTTTCATATATACTTAATTTTGGAAAGAAATTATAGGTGTCATAACATTTCATTCCCTTAATACTTAAGCATGCACTACAAAGTTTAAAATGTTTTCCCACAGAACTCCAATACTACTGTCACTCCTAACAAAATTAATAATAACTCCTTAATAAGATACACATTGGGCTCACATCGTTGTTCAAAATGTATATTTTTAACTAGGTTTTTACTACAACAACAACAACAAAATAGGACCCAACAACAACAACAACAACAACAACAACAACAAAATAGGACCCAATGAAAGAACACACACTGCACTGGGTTGTGTCTCTTTAAAGTCTCATCCACCACTGACCATTTGTTTTTGTTTTTTCTTCTTTTTTCCAGCTTTTTGAGGTATAATTGACAAATAAAAATTGTATATATACAAGGTGTATAATGTTACTTGCTATATGTAAACATTCTGAAATGATTACCACAGTCAAGCTAATTAACGCATCCATCACCTTGCTTAGTTACCATTTTTTGTGTATAGTGAGAATACTTTAGATATAGTGTCTGATCAAGTTTCAAATATGCTATACAGTATTATTAACTGTGGTAACCATGATGTATGTTAGATCCCAGAACTTATCCATCTTATAACTGAAGATTTGTGTACTTTGGCCAACATCTCCTCCTTTTCTCTACTTCCTGCCCCTGGTAACCCTCATTCTACTGTCTCTGCTACTGTGAGTTCAGGTTTTTTAGATTTCACATATAAATGAGATCATACAGTATTTGTCTTTTTATCTCTGGCTTATGTCATTTAGCATAATGTAGTCTAGGTTTATCTGTATTGTTGCAAATGGCAGGATTTCCTTCTTTCTGTGGCTAAATAGTATTCCATAATACTCTATATTCTTTATCCATTCATCTGTCTATAGACACTTAGATTGTTTCTGTGTCTTGATGAATAATGATGGAATGAACTTGGAGGTACAGATACCTCTTCAAGACACTGCTTTCATTTCCTATGGATATACCCAGAAGTGGGATTGCTGGATCATGTGGTAGTTCTAATTTTTTAAGTTTTTTGAGGAACCTCCATATGGGTTGCATGTTTTCATATTGGTTGTGCCAATTTACATTCCCATAACCAGTGTACAAGGGTTGCCTTTTCTCCACATCCACACCAGTGATTGTTATCATTTGTCTTTTTGATAGTACCCATTCCCTAACAGGTGTGAGGTGATATCTCATTATAGTTTTCATTTGTATTCCCCTGATGATTAGTGATGTTAAGCACCTTTTCTTTTTTGTTTAATGTTTATTTATTTATTTATTTATTTATTTATTTATTTATTATTTTTTCCATAATATTTTATTGTCAAATTGTTTTCCATACAACACCCAGTGCTCTTCCCCTTAAGTGCCCTTCACCAACACCACCACCTCTTTTCCCCCCTCCCCCTTCCCCTTCAACCCTCAGTTCATTCTCAGCATTCAATAGTCTCTCAAGTTTTGCATCCCTCTCTCTCCCCAACTCTCCACCTTTTCTTATACTTGTTGGCCAACTGTGTCTTCTTTGGGAAAATGTCTATTCAGGTCCCCAGCTCATTTCTTTTAAGTTTATTTATTTGGAAAGATAGTGTCATGAGTGGGGGAGTGGCAGAGAGAAAGGGAGAAAGAGAATCCTAAGCAGTCTCCACACTGTCAGCACACGGAGCCCAATGCAGAGCTCTATCTCATAAACCCCAAGATCATAACCTGAGCTGAAATTGAGTCAGATGCTTAACCAACTGAGCCACCCAGTTACCCCTTTTTTGTTCATTTTTATTTTTTTCATAATATTTTATTGTCAAATTGTTTTCCATAACACCCAGTGCTCTTCCCCTTAAGTGCCCTCCACCATCACCACCACCTCTTTTCCCCCCTCCCCCTTCCCATTCAACTCTCAATTCATTTTCAGCATTCAATAGTCTCTCAAGTTTTGCATCCCTCTCTCTCACCCCAACTCTCTCTCCCTCCTCCACTCCCCCTGGTTC
>NC_043711.1:69176563-69195270 GCF_006229205.1 Suricata suricatta
AACTAAACAGACCAGGTCCCTGACTCCTTACTTCTTGACCTCCTTCTCACTATGTCCTCACATCAGTCTTGTAGGTCTGGTGGACAGCTGATCTTACTGTTGTAGTGCCAGCCTTTGGCTCCTTTCCCTGGCTCTGTTCTGCATTTGACCTTTGGACTGAATCTGTCTCCTGCATTCGAAGTGACCTGCTGAATCAGTTAGGAACCATCTCGTGGTTCCTTCCACATCATTGGGACATACAATTAGCTCCCTTTCTTCCTGGATTTGTCAGATACCAGAAAAAGGGACTGAGATCTTCATGAAAGAGGGTTTTATAAACTTTTGTGGCCTGTTGATACAAGGACAAAGAAGAGGAAAATGAAAAGTATCTGCAAGGAGCATTATGGTATTGTTGATAAGAAGACAGAGGGAATTAGAAGGGGGTCCTGCTTCTGGGGGAAGACAATGCTGATTTGGAGGTGATTATGGCTCTGAGAAGTGGGATAGGCAGTTAGAGATTCAGAGAAAAAGAGGCCCTGGCTGACACAGAGTCAACTAGTATGAGGCACAATTTAAGCCATGATCAAAGGTGAATGTGATAAAGGACAAAGTATAAAGAGAGAAGAACAGCAGGTTTGAGACAAGATTGGGGACCATAGGGAAAGAAAGGTGAGTGAAAGGGGCCAAATACAGGTGACATCCAGAAAACTGATTTAGTCTGCTCACAAATTAACTACTTTGGTTAATTTCAAAGATGGCTAAGTTATGTAGCCCCATGTAAAGAGATAAACTTCCCAGCCATCCTGTGAGGATCAGCAGAAGATTTTCCCTTTTTCCTTTTCTGGCCCTATATCCATTTCTGAGCTCTACATGTGGCCAACTCAAGCAGCATATTTTCCCTGAAATCCATGGGAACTTTTTGCTTACATTGGCTCTGAGGCAAACCTGCACTGCACACAACTGTCTACCTAGATGCAAGTAAAACTCTCAGTTGGGTGCACAGCCTGGGCTTGTGTAACTACTATTTTTTTTTTTTTGCCCCTGTGACTTGTTCTGGAAGAAAGTTATAACACAAAGAAAAAACTTTCAACAATGCTCATCAGCTCCAACCAATACCTATTTTATAATCTCTCATATAACTTGACTTATTTATTTTAATTAATTTAATGCAATCTTATTTGGCAGAGAGAAAATGAGATACCTTGATAGAGAACAAAGTTACCAAACATATGGGTCTTAACAAATGGAATGAAACTCATTTACTCTATCCTTTTATTTAAAATTGAAGTCCATCATAGCTCTTGGGAAAGATTCTCAATCTGGGGTTGGATAGTTATTATGAAATATGAGATTTTGTCTTTTCAAAATGAATGAAGCATTAAAATCTTGCTTGATAAGTTTGCTGGCCAAAGGCTGATACAGCATGGTAATCTGTAATGTGCTTTCTTTCTCTGTGCTACCTTTTCCTTCACAGCCTTGAAAAGAAATAAATCCTAAGCTACCTAGGCCAGAGGGCCTGCTCATTTGGGACACTGTGACACCCTGAGATCTTTTCAGCCTGAATTCCTGTCACATCTGGAAATAAACAGGGTGTTGGGGCATGCTGGGAGGACCCAGTTTTACAGATGATTAGCCTTCCACTCAAATTAGCAGGTCTTTGGCTGGCTGCCTATTTTAGACAGTTCTAGGCTAACAGTAGAGGGGATATAAACTCAATAAATACAGTCACTTTCTCCCAGAATTGTTAATGTTATGATGTATGTGAGAGGTAGGGTGGGGACGGGAAGGGTAGTAAATAAAAGTGACCACAACATAAAGCAAAAAGTAAATGTCATAAAGGTGCCGTAAATGGAGGGACCATATCACACTGGGAGATTAGGGCTGACTTCCTGAAAGAGGTGGAATTTGAGCCCAGTCTTGAAGATCTGAATGGTGAGGAGACCTTGGGCAGCCATGGAACTGCCTGGGTTCAAATCCTGGTACTTTCATTTGCTGATGATGACCTTGTGCAAATTCCTTAATTTCCCTTGCCCTCAAATTCCTCAAGTGTACAATGGAGCTAATGCAGATTGTTTTGAAAATAAAATGAGATAATATATGCAAAGTACCTGCCACAGAGTAAGTACTCATGAAATGTTAATGATTTTCATGGACTCTTCTGAATAGAGAAGAGAAATGAAACATTAGACTAAAACATTTAGGGAAAAAAGAGAAAGAATATGCATAGATCCCTGGCCAGTACCTCTACACAGAGAAAAGTGGGAGGAGAATCCTCCAGGAGACAGCACGTGTGAGGGAGAAAGTGGTGGGAAGTTCAAAGGGGAGGAGAAGTGGGGGGTTGGGACACTGGAGCTGAGGAAGACCATTGCATATGGGGTGTGCTGGTGGAGGGGTGGGACAGACAGGAAGTGGTGGCATTAGGTACTAATAGTGAGGGGAGCTGCTTCTTTGGGAATAAAATAATAGCATATTTAGGAATTGAAGAAATTACCCAATAGATTCAGGGTAACAGCAGATAAAGGGAAGAGATAGTGTAATTCTCAGAACAGGGTCCTTGAGGGGGATGGGCAGAAGAGCACACATGACTCTCTTGACCAGAATGAAACTGAAGAGCTCAGTAGCATTCCATACCCACCATTCTAAGAACTTTTTGAAAAAGATATGCTGCAGGCTTTTGTTTTGCTCTAGGTTCTTGGAGTGGGATAAGAAGGGATGAGCAAATCTGGAATCAAGTTAATTCTATAGATTAACTACCCACTCAGAAGAAGCTTTTGTTTTCAGACTGAGGCAGCCCATGGGATTTGGCACATCCATTATACTGGATTGGTCCATGGGAAAAAAACCAAGACGAGAATGAAGAGGCTGTCAGGTTTTGGTCATTAGGAGGGTAGGACGTTTGCGAGTAAGACAGTCTCTGGGATGACAAAGTGCCCAAGGGAACTTCAAGCACTGGAGGTAAAGAGAGGGCCGCCTTCTTTTCTGAAACGGGATGTATATAATTGCTCACATTATGAGAGTTGGGTAGATAGTCCTGTGAGGTCTCCCGAGTAGAAAACAAACGTCCAAGAATACTGCATTTTAAGGAATGAGTGTCTACCTATATTGTAGTGCATAAGTTTTGAGCAGAGAAACAGAACAACTGTGAATGATATGGAATAAGAGGTGATTCTAGAGATGATGTTGTACTCAACTGTGGGAACTGGTTAAAAATCTATGGAAGGGGAAACCATTTCCACATGGTGCTGTGAAGAGTTTCCATAGTCTGTTTTAGCAGAAAAACAAGCATAACTCATAAGAATTATAAAAATACAACCATTTAAAGTACCCGGAAATGGTCCTACAGACATACAACAAATGAAGAAATATTTGTTTACTCCTAGTGTGTGTGTGTGTGTGTGTCTGTGTGTGTGTGTATGTATTTTTAGATTATCATCCCTAAGGTAGTAAAATTCAAAGCATCTCCTTCTTCAGTAGAATCCTTGTTTTTACTCTAAAATATTTAAATGTCTTATTAATTTCAAAGTTGCCATTTATTTCTCTTCTAAAATACTTTGGAATATCAATTATATAAATGATGCAGCCCCAAAACTCCCGAAAGCAAAATGATACAAAAATGATAAGAATACACAATTCTACCTTATTTGGAAGGTACTTTATGACTGAAAGTTTTCTAGGGATATCAAGAAATGAGTACGTTACAGCCTTATATTATGTGTTTGGTAGATATAAATGTTTAGAGATGCTTTATGAAACTCATATGTCTCAGTTTAGTCTACTTTATAACATCTCATCACAAATAAGTGAGACACTTCTGCTCAGTGTGTTATTTGATTCTGTATGTATATAGTCATGTTCAATTTGAGAATAAGCACCTTACTAATAGTTTTATTTCTGATTTTTAAGACACTAGGTATAATTAATCATTAACTACTGGCAAACCCTAGATTAAGATGTTCTATGTGATAGAAGCCAAGGGGAAACCTCTTATCTGGGGTATTCCAAGGGGGTGACTGAAATAAAGGAAACTGATTTGCTTAGTCAACTCAAATTATTCAGATCACTAACATATGTTGAGATACACTAAATATGACAACTTAAGTTAAAATTTGTTTTTTTTCATACAGTCTTAAAACTCATCAAGCATCAACTCTACCTAAAAGATTTTGTTATTGTTGTTTTCTCCTATTTCAACACTGAACCAAGCCTTTGAGTGTCTGTGTTATCAAATGCTCTGCTGGGAAACTGGATGTGCCCACAGATAGACTACAGGCTGACAGATGTTAACACAGGAAGACGTTCAGAGTACTGTGGGGATTGGGAGAAAGATGTATCTAACTCTGGCTGGAAGATGCAGGACAGGCTTCATGAATGAGAATGCAGTTTACCAAGGGGTTGAAAGATGAGCACAAGAAGGATAAGGCCAGTAGGAATGGATAGAAAGAATGATCTCCAATGTAGAACTGAAAGCATCAGGGGAGATGCTCATCAACTTTTCTCCTGGACCACTGCAATTACCCGCTGGATGGTCTCCTTATTCCATCCTGACTTTTCAAATTTGCAGCAGCTTAGGTAACTTAGCTCTAAAAATCCATTTTTAGTAGCATTTTCAAGGTACTCCCTAGAGATGGCCATTAACAAAAAGGTTTTGGAAAGGCTACATACCTCTCTGTCTTTTGGGTACTCAGTCTACAGAAGGTAGAATATAAGAGCCATCTTTCTTGTTCTTCAATGTTCTTCCCTATTGCTAGCACACAGCTTCCCATGGTAGGTGCTGACTAAAACTTGCTGATTGAGTCAGTTTATAGAATGCTATTAAAATAATGGAGTGAAAAACCATTTAGCTTTGGGAAATCCAGTACGTATATCAAATGTATTTTTCACCTTTCATGTAAATCTACCTATGCCACGACACAAACTCTCTCTGGGAGTGGCGGTTTTTAGCATGAAGCTAAGTGTCTAGGCAGAGAAATGACCTGCCTCAAGTTCTATGATTTGCTTCAGCAACATTAAACTTTCATTTCACAGCTTGATTTTTATCCCCTCAAAATCTTTTCTCATGGAGCCACTTACCTGTGATTTCTTCAGTTTTCACTCTTTTCCCTACTTGACCTCTGCTGCCACTCTCCCTCATCTCCACTCTACATCCATATGTACCTTTTGTCCAGAGTTTGAGACCCAGCTCTGGATGCTTCACTTTGTAAAAAGATCCAGCCTCGATGCTCTCACTGTATAACGCTGTCATTATACTCACTCCATCGTGTTACAATAATATTTTTAAAAGACAAATCATTTAATAGAAGGACAGAAAATAAAGGATTACTTGCAAAAACAATAGCTTTCATTATCTTACACTCAGGCCTTTCAAATATTTCAAATATTTTAACCCTGTTGTTTTTCCAGTGTGGCAAAGACTGGCTGTGCACCAAACCCATTTCTCTTTTGTCTTCCTCCAAGCTGGGCTACATTTCCCATACCCACCCCCATGTGACTGAGTGATGACCTATGTGAAATAGGTAGAAGTGAAATGTGCCACTTCCATGCTTGGCCCATAAAAATGTTTATCTCATTATCCATCTCTTTCTCTCTTCCCCCTACTGCCCTCTGAATGGTGATAGCCAAGGTGAAGCCACATTTTGAAAATTGCAGAACTTTTGTTATCCTGGTTTTCTGAATAACTGTGTGAGCCGAGTCCTCACCACCTCCCTCTCCAGTTTCGTATCACTGTCAATTAGACTTGCTACGAGTGAGAAATAAACTTCTATTGAGAATTGGCAGCTCATTTATTATGACACCCAGCCCTTTACTATAGAAATTCTTTTAAATTTTGTTGTTGTTGTTGTTGTTGTTTCTAATCCTTGCTTAGATGTATTTGAAAGAAATCTAAGAACTGAGTCACCTCCCTGAGGAAAGGTGTGTATCAGAACCCATTTGGAGTGACTAAAATTCAAACTTAAATCTGGGGAAGTTTATGCTAGAAAATTCAAAGATTCAATTATTGATTGATTAAGCAATATATTAGGCAATACATGATGGAAAAAGGGATATTACATGATTTAGGCTTCAGTGACCACAGAAGTCAGACAAGTTATAAACATGGAACTTTTCCAGGGGATAAGATCTTTGTATATTAGCTACTCCAATCCTTTTTCCTAGCAATGAACAAGTTCCATTCTTGTGAGGGTAAGTTTGTTTTCCATTGTCTTGGCTTTTCCCTTTCACCACCTGAGAAGGCAGCTAGTAAGTCAGGGCAGTCCATGAAGACTATCATAGGCTTCCACAGGGTACAACACACAGATTGGGAAATGAAGGGCTCAAAGAAAAGGGAGGACTGCTTGGAGGGGTGTAGAGAGTCCCTAGCAGAGTGCCCAGTGAATATCTGCTGTAGAGATGAGTGGATGAGAGAGCGTGAGCACGCGAGAGAGCTAAGATTGGGAAAGGCTGGGAGAGGAGAGGAAGGCCTTCTGGGATAGGAGGACTAGTGTGGGCACTTGTTGGTGCATGGAAATGAGAGGAATTGAATGTTGCATAGACTTCTGGCTGGACCTATTGGAGATTAGATGTATGGCGTCCACTGGAATTGAATGAGCCTTCTATGGCAAGGTAACCTGGACTTTCTATTTCTGATAGCAGTGAAAGAAAGGTGTGCCTTCACTGGGATGCCTCTTTATCAGAACTGCAGGAGGAATACCATGCAGAGAGATTGGGAGGATCTCCAGATCTAACCTGGGATGACAGCTGGAGGGGAGGCTCTAAAGTCAATTTGACATAATTCAACTTCAAACAAAATGGCTGTTCGTCATCACCCTGCAGTGATTGCATTCTTCTGATACTATTTACAACCAGATAGCTTACTTGAAGAACACAGAGCTTTTATTAAATTATCCTGATTAACCAAAGAAAACAATGTACCAGTGATTTAATATCACTGAGAATCATTGCCGTCTATTATCTTCTTGATCAGTTATGTGTCATGTAAGAAAAGTGCCTCTCTCTGAGGTGCTCAAAGATTTTGTGGCCATGGTCTTATTTATTTACATGATATTCTTAAGAGGGAGGTGGTGGATAACTGTAGTAGAATTAAAATTATATTTACTTAATAATAGAGACATGTGGCATTAAGCAACTTCCCCAAGGTTGTAATGCAGGACAGACAGGTCAGGGCAATGTTGAACTTCTCAGCTTTACAATAGCAAGGTTGAAGCAGAAAAACATGAAGTTAGACCTTTGAGATAGGATCTTTGGAACGTATTTCAGAAATAAAATAACTATAGGCCTGAATCCTTTCTCTTTCCACATAAGTACGGGTAGCTGCAAACACTCTGGGAAGACTGTCTGCCATGGGCATATACCTGTACTGGGCACTGTGAGAATCATTTACGGAGTCTCTCTTACAGCTCCATCTTCACAGAGCTCACAGGCTAATGGGGAGATAAAATAAGCATAGAAAAATATATTGTTTCAGGACTAGGAAGAAAGAAGTATTCAGTAGCAGCATCTAGTCAAGTGTGTAGCAGTGGTAAAAAGCAAAAAGGGAGTCTGATAAATCATCCCATACTTATACACTTGTTCATTCATTCACTCAACAAATACTACTGTGCTAGATTCAGGTGACACCATGGTGACCAAGAGGGTCACAGCCCCTGACCTCCTGGTCTATATGTGTGTTCTCCAATACAATAATCTCTAGCCACATGTGACTGTTTACATTTAAAATTAAATAAATACATTTAGAGGTTTAGATCCTCCGTTGCACTAGCCACATTTCAAATGCTTGATGCGGCTGATGACTACCTTATGGAAGGGAGCAGATATACAACATTTCCATCACTAGAGGAAAATCAGTTGTTCAGAGATTGGCCAGATGTGGCCTATTGGTCAAATCAGGCTCACCAACTACTTTTATAAATAAAGTTTTATTGGAACAAAACTATACCCATTTGTTTATGTATTGTCTATGGCTGCTTTCATACCATAATGGCAGACTTATGTATTTGTGACAGAGACTGTATGGCCCACAGAGCTGAAAAGCATTTACTCTCTGGCCCTTTACAGAAAAATTTTGCGAACCCTGGTCTAGATGGAAATATAGATGCAGAACAGTACTTACCAAAAGGGAAATGCTGAATAAGTAAGAGTGCTGTGGCATGGAAAGACTGGGGATGTGACCTAGTTCAGGAAAAAAGAAAGACCATACTAAAGAAGACAGTGTTTAAAATGAGATCTGAATAATCAGTAGGAGTTTACTAGGAACAATTTTCCCAGCAGAAGGAAGGGCATGAAGAACTGTGGGGTGGGAGGTGTTTGGCAGGCATGGACAGCACAGTGAGGGGACAGGCATGTGTAACTGTCATTTCTGGGAGGTGAACTCATCCTTTCTGTCCGCTGCTAGTATACCAATGCCTAGAATGACATCTGATATGTAGTAGATACCCAATAAATATTTGATGAATGAATGAATGAATGAATGAATGAATGAATAGCCCTGGGAAGTTATGTAGAACTCAGAAATGGAGTTGAGGGTTGCTGCCTTGATCCTAACAAGGTAGCCATTGATGAGGTGAAGAAAACCCAATCAGGGGCACCTGGGTGGCTCAGTCAGTTAGGCATCCAACTTCGGCTCAGGTCATGATCTCGTGGTTCATGGATTCAAGCCCTGCGTCAGGCTCTGTGCTGATAGCTCAAAGCCTGGAGCCTGCTTCAGATTCTGTGTCTCCCTCTCTCTCTGCCCCCCCTCAACTCATGCTCTATTGGTCTCTGTCTCTCTCTCAAAAATAAAATAAAACATTAAAAGAAAAGATCCTGATCAGATATGTGTTTTCCAAAGGGTTCTTGGAAGCTAAGTGAAGAATGGATCTTCTGGCCAGATTCAGTGATTCACAGGGATTTGTGGTCATGTGGCTGGTAATTTTAAAGTCTTTCCCACATCTAGTGTGGAAGAAGATTTAATGAAGCAAATTTATTCAGCTGATTTAAAAATTTTGAATTTATGACCAAAAACCAAAAGGAAAGAGTCTCTTAAACTGCATGGGAATGAACCAACAACACAGGTGTGCTTTGATACCAGGTGAGGTGTGCACTGTGGTATTTCTCTACCATGCCAGGCAGCCAGTGACTCATAGGTGAGTTAGAGCAAGGGTGGGGCTTTTTGAAGTGCACAAAATGTGGTTCTGGGAGTCATTTGGCTGAGCTCAGTATACTGAACTTGGATTACAAACAATGGTTTTTCTCTTTGAAGCAAATTAAATGTATTTTTTTTTTTTGCACCTCAGGGATGCTGAACTACGTATTTGAACGAAACCCAAAATTTCCTGTCCTGTGAAGCTAGACCAAACTGTGCCTAACATACAGCACTGTGAAGAAGCAGAAGGTCCTGTCACTTAGAATAAAAAACTTGCCATGGATTCACTTGCTGTTCCTTCTCTATGTGTTTATTAGTATTGGTTCATGTTGCACATACCGATTCTCCTGGTTTCTCTTCTCCCTTTCTTTGCCTGTCATCCTATAAAACCACACATTATATGCATGTCAAGAGTGGTCTATTAACCTGGTTTACCTTTTGCTTGTCTTTGAAGACAGAATGTGTCCTTAAAGAAATAATGGTTAGTTGAAAGTATATAGATTTCCTGGTGAAATCTTTTGTTTCCATGGAAGACAGAACATACCATTTTAGTTTCCATGAAAACTTTTGCTCTGTGGAAAAATAAGTATACTATCTCCAAACAACGAATTTACCAGGAATATGGTGCCATAACAATTTATTTCTTTGCTTCCAAAAAATCTGTTAATAGCCATGGTCATAGCTATAATTACCTGCTTAATTTTTCTTATCATGTGACATATAATGTAGAAAAAAGTAACTTCTCCCAGAGCAAGGCTAAACTTGGCTAGTTTTTATCTGTACTCCTGAACCAATCAATTAAGGAGATTCAGGCATTTGTAGCCATATCATAGTTTCTGAGCCCTAAGCAGTTGCTCTGGTTGGTAGAAAGATTGTTCACACTGATCAATAATAATGATAACAACAACAAAAAATCCTGTGCTCATGGTCTGCTTTTTTCAGACTTTAAGTCATTTTCTCAGACCACCATGTGGAGTACTTCTGTTTTCAGTCTGTAGGCTCCTGATTCAGTGATCTTGCTAAGGACTGATCAGTGGTGGGGCACCTGGCTGGCTCAGTCAATAGAGCATGCTGCTAATCTTGGGGTCATGAGTTTGAACCCCATGTTGGGCATAGAGTGGACTTTTTTAAAAAAAGAAGGAAAAGAATTGACCAATGGCAAGGATTTCCCCTTAAAGAAGATGCTAGCACCTCTTGCATATACTAACAAACAAAATCCCGAGGTATATCAATTGTGGGATTTTCCATGGTGCCCCAAAATATTAGCAAGAGTGGCAAAAGGTGTTAGTGCCAAGAGCTTCGATGGGGTTTGTTTTTGGTTCTATTATGTGGAAGGCAGGGTTGTGTAGAGGTGCAAAAAACTCTCAGTGTAGAGGTGTGCCTTGTACTGGATTGGCCATTTTGAGGTCTTGGGCAAGTGATGAAACCTACTTGAGTCTCAGTAGCCTATTGAGAAATGTGTCAGTAAGATCTAGAAAATGAGATAACATGCTTCCCTGAGATCTGAGATCAGTTCTGCTATTATTATTCAAGTGTCTGAGACAATCTGGAGCCTAATTTTTTTAAAGAATAATTATCAAGTAGGTAACTGAGAAACATGCTATGTTACAAGAACCCAAGCGCTCCTACCAAACTCAGAGAAGGAACTAAGACATGAACTGACTAGAAGCAAGTGTTCTGAATCTAAGTGTTTGAAAATGAAGTTGAGGTTGATGAAGGGTTCCTAAGAAGGTACTTCTGAAGAATACATATGCTATATAACATAAGGATGTGAGAACAAAGGAAATGATTTTAAAGAAAGATTTATAGGAAGTTGTGCTATCTGTTGTACCATGGAAAATCACTTTGATGCCCAAATATGGATACCTAAGGTAGAAATCAACATTTTAAAAAGCTTTTAGAATCTCATGGACTTTTCTTTTTTAATTTACTAAAACTGGTTTCCAAAGATGCTCTTCTCAGTAAGCATAATAACAAAAATAGTACTTTTTCTTGTGAATTAAACTACTGAAGGATAGACACCCTGGTTTTTTTCACTTCCCATGTGTTCTTGCAAAGAGCAGTTGATGAAGTTGTATGGAGTATATCGGGGCTGGACCAGTCCTTTGAGGCATGCTTGAAC
The DNA here is from genome assembly GCF_006229205.1 of Suricata suricatta. Lineage (NCBI taxonomy): Eukaryota > Metazoa > Chordata > Mammalia > Carnivora > Herpestidae > Suricata > Suricata suricatta. The sequence continues at coordinate 69,187,783 of NC_043711.1, forward strand.
TTTAGGGTCACAATGTCTAGGACTGTTGTTCACCTCTGTCCCCATAATGGTGTGTCATTATTTTTCTGAGACCTCGTTTTTTCATCCCTATAATGGGCCAATAACAGTCATTCTGGCTACTTCACAGCATTGATGTGAGGGCCCAATAAGATCTTGGATATAGGATGATTGTACAGTGATAGAGATCTGGGTAGCTGAAGGTTAAAAAGGCAAAGAACTGGCTAAGTTTTTAAGAAACCACTGTCTTAATTTCAGATTCCCCAGAAGCAGACCCTGAGTAAAGAATTCAAATGCAAATTGCTTATTTAGTAGGTTACCCCAGGAAGCACTGGTAGAGAAGGTGGATGAGACAGGGAAACCAGTAGGGAGTGGGCTGTCAAGCAAGTGGGCAATTGGACCCCATTTCCAGATGGGGAAACTGAGGCACAGAGGGATCCTGCCACTTGCCCAAGGTCACAGAGCTACCAATGTGAGGCTGGAATTCAAGCCTACACAGTGCCAATGGGAAGCCCTACTCTCAATCTCTATGTGATGATTCAGCTTGCTAGGGCAGCAGGGCTGTGGGGTGTGGCAACAGGTTATGTGATGTTAGGAGTCAGATGATCCTGGTTCCACTACTAACCAGACAAGTGAGTGATTATCTGATCCCTTCAAACCTTGAATCCTTATATGTGAAATTTGAAAGCCCATTGTGAAGATTCACAATACTATTGCGAAAAGCATAAACACATGGTAGGGCCAAAAAGTATAAACCTCATGTGTGGTAGCAGTTATTCACTCTAATTAATATTGATTTCTCTGACATGGTGTTCTCAGATATGCAAAAAAAAAAAAAGAAGTTTTCTATATGTGGCTTTTATTTTGGAAAACAGGAAAGGAGATACCTTTACTTCCTACATGAGACAAAATGCAATTTTATGATAACAATTTTAAAATGGAGGCTAAAGAGTTTTAAAAAGCAGATACCACTATGAGTCATCAAATACTGTGCTCCATGAGTATGTGTTTTAGTGTGTGGTGGTGGTGGGATCCTCACACTGGTGTAACTTTGGAGATAATCACTTAGCTTTGTTGACCTTCATTCTTCCATCTGTAAGAAGACAAGAGATGGAGTGGAACTGTAGGGGTTTCTAAACTAAATTCCTTTTGGCCAGATGGATTCTACTAAGGCCAAAAATGAATAATTGACACCTTTGGAATTCTATGTGTACAACAGGGGCGTTTCTCTAGACAGTCTTCTGTTGAGCCTTTCCTTAAATTAATGAGATGCCAATTTACATATTACTCACTTCTTTTTGAAGCCTATATCCATCTTGTAGTTCAAATGGATGAATGAACATAGGGGTGATATTCTCCCTAGGCATGAATGGACTGATCAGGGAACATGTAGACCCAGGCCCAAGAGCTGGGAATGCTTCTTTATCATTCAAACGAACACGTAGAAATAGAACCCCACTAGCTTATGCATATACCAGTAGTTAGTTAGAGCATATACAGGCAGAACTATCCTCAACAAAGAGGCACCAGATGTACCTAATGGAATATACAACATAAAGAACAAAGATTTTTTTTTTTAATTCCAAGTAAATTTTAAGAGGGAACAGACTTCCATGTGACCAGACAGAGGGGCATCAGAAACAACTAAGTAACATCTGTTAATATGGCTTCATGGGCCTCAGATCAAAAACATCCACCTTCTCAGAAGACCTCTACCCCAAATTTTGTCCTTAAGAAACCTAACTTGTAAGCCATTGGCGGAGTTTGGGATTTTTGAGCATTAGTTTCTTGCTCTACTGGGTGACACTACACCAATAAATCACTTATCTTCCTTCATGGCCAAAACTCCCTTGCAATTTTCCTTGGCCTGCTGCACACCAGGTAAATGAATTCTCATTTAGTTTGGTTACATTTTGTCCAGAGATTAAACTCATCAATGTTAAATGGACAGTTTTATAACATCTTTCAACAGTCAAAACTATATTATGAAACTTTGTCTAATAAAAGTCAAAAGGCAGTGTAGGTCAAAATTCTCTAAGTTGTGTAATTTAGATTTGTTCGTTTCATAATACATAAATTTTACCTCAAAAGAACTGGGGGGAAATAACTATAGACAAATATTGAAGCCACAGATATGCATGCAAAAGGGTTTGGGATGTACTGATTCTACAACTTTCTTTGAAATGAATAAAACATAAGAATTGATAGATGGAGAGAAGGATGGATTGATGGATAAACATAAAATAAAACAAATATAGTATAATGTGAATTGTAGAATCTAGGTGGTAGGTATATGAGTATTTATAGTAGAACTCTTCATTTTTATGTGATTTTGTAAATATTCACAATAAGACATTTGAGAAAAAGGCAATTATTTTTTCTAGTGAAGAAAACACCTGGGGCCAGTCTATACTACTAACTAGAAGTTTAATCTTAGGCAAATTCACTTAATTTTTGTATGATCAGTTGACTCATCTAAAAAAAATGGGCTAGAGTAAGAATATCAAACTCATAAGGTATTTGTAAGTTTCTTAGCATGTAGTGTGATGGAAAAGTTTGTTAAATGAAATTTTAAAAATCATCTCATATACAGGGACATTGGTGGGAGAACAGATTATAATGGTTGTTTTTGGACATTCAACCCTAAGAATGCAGAATTTTATTAAAACTGATGACAGGTTTATACACCCTGAGGTATTTGTCATTTTAGCTCTAATCCAGGTAAATTTCATCTCCTACTAAGAGGTAGCAGGAATCATCAGGATGGGTCAATCATATTTAATTTATGTTTTCATTTCCTTCAAAAAGTTCCACTTGCTTAAAGCATGCTCCCTGACCCCAGGGTTATTGTATATGTAATATCTGGATATCATATATGGATCTGGATATGTAATATCAGTATAAAAGCATGTAGCTACCTGGTCATACAAAATAATCTAGTGATTTAGTGATTTTTAAAAAGAGAAGACTGAATGATAATCATGTTCTCCATCAAGGGTTAGGAAACCTGTAAATTAATCAGTAAGAGGTTTACACTTTGAAATTTACAAAGAAGCTTGTGTATCACATAAATGGGGCTTTCCCCATCTTTTAAATAACTAGCCACGTGAATAGTCAAGGCAATTTAAATAATAAACAAAATAAACTGAAATGAAAGTTCTTACTAACAATAGATTAGCACAAATAGGGGGTATTTATTCATTCCACAAATACTTTTGAGCACACCTACAGGCTCTGGTCTAGGTGCTGGGGATTCAGTTATGAATAAGACAGAAACCTCTGCCCAGATAGCATTTACATTCTAGATGTTGAGGCAAACAAAAGATAGAAAATCAGTTAGTATGTCTATGCACGCACGTGTGTGTGTGTATGTGTGTGTGTGTGTGTGTGTGTGTGTGTGTGTGTGTGTGTAGACAGTGTTAAGGACTAAAGAAAACAGTCAGGAAGAGAAGGGAGGAGGTGAGAAGATTTGCATTTTAGATAGAATTGTGAGCTTACATCTCACAAAGAAGGTAACATTTTGAGAGAGGACTTAAGTGTAGGGAGGGTGCTGGCATGTGGACATCTGGGAAGTGCATATGGGAGAGGAAGTGTGAATGTCCCCACATGGGAAGATACATGGCCTGCTTGCTCCAGTGTGACTGGAAAAGATTAAGTCCTGGGAAAAGAAGCAGGAGGTGAGTCAGAGAGGACCAAGCCATAGGGTCTTATGGCCATTTTAAGGATTTTGGCTTTTATTTTGAGTAAAATTTGAGCCATGGTAAGGATTGGGCAGAGGAGAGACATCTCTGGATTTCATTTCAACAAGATTCTTCTGGCTGCTCTGTTGAGAACAGTCTTGCTGGTGGTGTTAGAAGAGAAGGGAGAGGCAGAAGCAGTGTATGGTAGTTTTAAAATATGTCCATGAATTCTTTGATATTCTTCCCATTGAGAATTGGTGAGGGGGGGGTCCCTTGGACCAGGCGGGCTTGCTTGTGGCTATTTCAACCTATAGAGCAGGGTGGAAGTGAAACTAAATTCTTAGGTTAGATTATAAAAGGCTATAGAGTTCTACTCCATTTATTACAAAACACTCTTAAAGCTCTCCCTGCCAGAGAGGCCACATTGGCAATCCCTGCTTGTCCTTTTTTTCAGCCATTCCAGCCCAAATGTCAGACATGGGAGTGAAGAAGCCATGTTGGAAACAGATCCTTCTGGCCCAGCTATTCCAGATCCAGCCACTAGAGTTACCTCAATTGAGGCGCCAGACATCACAAAATAGGAAAGAGCTGTCCCATTGTGTAATTTCTGAATTCTTGACCAGTAGAATCCATGAGCACAATAAAATGACTATTGTTTAATGCCACTATGTGTTGGGATGGATGGTTATGCAGCAATAGATAACCAGGGCACAGAGAGAAGAGATGAGCCTTCTGCAACAATCCAGGTGAAAAATAATGGCTGAACTAGGGTAGTTCCTGGGAGAGGTAAGAAGTAGGTTCTGGATATACTGTAGAAGTAGCATCATGGATTAATGACTTACTGAATGTCAAATGAAAGAGAAAAGTCCTGAATGATGCTTCAGTTTTGGTTTGAGCCACTAGAAGGACAGAGTTACCATTTACTGGGATAGGAAAACTGTAAGGGGAGCAGGTTTGAAGGTGGAGGATAGGAGTCCCAGGAGCTCAGTTTTGGACATGGTAAGTTGGGAGACGCCTTTTGATGATCCAGGTGGAAAGCAGGTGTTGGAATGACATAGATACAAACACATGCACAGTCATAAGACAAGATCAGATTGTTGTGAAAGAAACACAGAAAAGAGGAGGAGTGGAAGGACTGAACCTTTGGTCACTCCATTGTTTAAAGGTCAGGGAGATAAAAGAAACCAGGAGTGGAAACTACAAAGGAATAATGAGTGATATAGGAGTGTTGTAATCTAGAAGCCAAGAGAAGAATGTGCTTTAAGGGGGAAGGGCTGATTACTGGGGTCAAATACTGCTGACAGGCCAAGTAAAATGGGGGCCGAGAAGGCACCATTGGATGATGGATGATGGATAAGACTATCATTTATTGAGCACCTATAATATGCCAGGCACTGTACTGAACATTCTTATAATAGCAGTAGAGGGGAAAGAGATGGCTGCAGGTTAACTTCAATAGATAATAGCGATCATTTATTGAGTATCTACTGTATATCTTATAGTGAAGGGGAGGCTTACATATGCCATCTCATTTCATCTTCACCATTGCCTTATGGGATATGGATCAGGGACATGAAGCTGCCCAATGTGGTACAGCTAATAAGGGTCAGAGCTGGAACTCAAACCCAGTTCTATTTGATGTTGAACCTATTGGTCTTCCTGCTATCATTGCTTCTGAAGTGGTTTCCTGGGAAATCCTGAGGGGTGCTGGGGTGTGCAAAGCCTCCAGAAAATAAATATCTTTCTAACTTTGGGTTCAGTTTTGTTCAAGGTTTTTAGGGAAGATCTAAAAGTGGTTTCATAGTAAAAAAAAAGCATGAATGCACTGTAGAGTAGCATGCAAAATTCTAATATAAACTTTCTAAGTAAATAACACACTTAGGGCCTGTCACCTGAGTGGGTTTGGATTACATGTTTTTTTCTCTCTTTGGTGAATTAACCTGTGAATTCCTTACCCTATCTTCCATGGAAAGGTTGATTTGCTGGTTATTCTGGTTGGGTTGTGAGAACAGATGTAGCCTAATTAATAAAGGCACTCCAGAGTGGAGGTTCTTAACCAACGGATTTGATAAAGTCAGGGAAGGCATGAATTCTCTACCTGGAAAACTTTGGGACTATGGACTTATTCATTTCTTCATAGGAAGTATCTATCAGCTTCTCAAAAGGATTCTAGACTTCCAAAAGGCTAAGCTCTACATGGCAGCAAAAGAACAGTCAGGTATAACTTGTAGTTATGAGGATAATCATGATTTGCACATAACTTTTTTCCTGGGCAACTTTGAAGGCCCAGTTATATCATACCTAAAGAACAATAATAGTGACTAGGCCTTATGATTGCATTGTCTCACAAAAGGTTTGTGGGTCACTTCCTACAAAGCCTTAGGAATGAGATTTGACTAGTAAAATATTGGCAGTTCTCTGACATTTTGACAAACACCTTGTGACTTAATATTTGGTCAGGGAAATCAAGTATATGTGATTGGTCATAATTGTTCCTCGAACTTACACATCCCAGGACCAAGTATCAATATAATAACTCAGGAAAATGAAGATGTGAGCATCCTCTATTGCTTTTAAAAAATATATATAGTCTAAATTAAGAAGAGCCAAACTCCCTGAGCCATTTTCTCAAATGTATTTGAGAAAATAGCACTCAATTAATGACCTCTTATTTTTCTCATCCTATTTGCTTATAGCTCAGAGGTTATAGATTTGTGACTGTTAGCAATGTTTCTTTGAAACCCATACTATCTGAATTTTTAAAGATTAGATGCCAATATTTTAAAATCGGAGATTCCCATCCACCCCCCTCCCTGTAACCTCTTTCTACCCCATTTAGATTTCCAGCTTTTTTTGAAACTCTTGAAGCAGCAGGATTCAGATTGGCTATGTGATGGATAAAGTAGATAGGGAACAATTCTTCTCAGAGCTACACTTTCTTTACAGCATTGTTTTTCAAATGGTTAATCTAAGTTTCAAATTTGTTTCTAAATTAGTAGCAACAGCTCCTTCTCACATGAATTTATAAGTTGGTATACTTTAGAATTGCAGAAAAACTACATTAGTTCAGGTCTACTGAGACAAATGTGACAATACTTAGTAAAAAGATTAAGTGTATTTAAAAATAAATGTATCTCAGTGTGGTTTTGATTTGTATTTCCCTGATGATGAGTGATGCTGAGCATTGTTTAATGTGCCTGTAGGCCATCTGGATGTTCTCTTTGGAGAAGTGCCTGTTTATGTCTTCTGCCCATTTCTTCACTGGGTTATTTGTTTTTCAGGTGTGCAGTTTGGTAAGTTCCTTGTAGATTTTGGATACCAGCCCTTTATCTGATATGTCATTTGCAACTATCTTTTCCCATTCATCAGTTGCCTATTAGTTTTCTTGATTGTTTCCTTTGCAGTGAAGAAGCACTGAGACACCACCTCACACCAGTCAGAGTGGCTAAAATGAACAAATTGAGAGACTATACATGCTGGCGAGGGTGTGGAGAGATGGGCACCCTCTTACACTGTTGGTGGCAATGTAAACTGGTGCAGCCACTCTGGAAAACAGTGTGGAAGTTCCTCAAAAAACTATCAGTAGAACTCCCCTATGACTTGGCAATAGCACTGCTAGGGATTTACCCAAAGGATACAGAAATACTGATGCATAGGAGCACATGTACCCCAATGTTCATAGTGGCACTTTCTACAATAGCCAAATCATGGAAAGACCCTAAATGTCCATCACCTGATGAATGGATCAAGAAGATGTGGTATATATACACAGTGGAGTACTACGTGGCCATGAGAAAGAATGAAATCTGGC